>NC_068985.1:107582037-107594364 GCF_001194135.2 Octopus bimaculoides
TCGTGAAATTAACATGCAAGTAGCTGAGCAATCCACAGACACGTGTACCCTTAACGTAGTTCTCGGGGATATTCAGCGTGACACAGTGTGACAAGGCTGGCTCTTTTGAATTACAGGCACAACAGAAACAGGAAGTAAGAGTGAGAGAAAGTTGTGGTGAAAGAGTACAGCAGGGTTCGCCACCATCCCTTGCCGGAGCCTCGTGGAGCTTTAGGTGTTTTCGCTCAATAAACACTCACAACACCTGGTCTGAGAATCAAAACCACTGGGCCATTGCACCTCCACAACTAAAAGAAATATTATAAATAAACAAGACAATACTTTTCTACACATTTTACCTCTAAAACTTTGACTTCAAAAACAATTCTTTAAATTTCCACATGAAGTGCGCTGGTCATTGTTTGTTTGATCTTGAGTGTGCCATGAAAATAGATTATGAACTACTCGCTTATATTGTAACTCTAATGGAATATATAAAAGCTTGATTCAATAGGTCTCAGCTGATCTTTATTAGTGGTGACTAATGGAACAAAGACAGGGTTTACAATGTGTCAACGTGAGTCAGTAAAACATTGAGTTCACTTGGTCATAATAACATAATTATGATAACTTACTACTTGGTCTGGCTTCAACAACAGCTCAGCTTAATTGATTAAGAATCACACTTTAGTAATAGAGGATATTAAGACAAAGATACATTCAGAAAACATGTAAGCTGTTGATGGTTGTGAAACACAACTGCCTACCAAAAGGATAGATAGAGAAACAAATAGACATGGTTAAGAAGCTTACTTTTCATTCACATGGTTTTGGGTTCAGTCCCATTGTGCAAGTGTCTTCTACTATAACCCCAGGTTGACTAATGCCTTATGAATGAATTTGGTAGATGGAAACTGAGTAGAAGCCTGTTGTTTGTGTGTATGTATTAATGCAGGTGTCTTTCTGTCTGTGTTTGTCCGCCCACTGCTAGATAGCTAGGGTTGGTTTGTTTACATCCCGATAAGTTAGTGGTGATTTGGTAGAAGAGAACGACAGCATAAATAGCAGACTTTAAAAAAAAAATACTGGGGTTAATTTGTTTGTCTAAAACCCTTCAAGGCAGTGCTTCAACATGGCCATGGCCCAATGGCTAAAACAAGTAAAAGGCGAAAGAGAAATAAATATCGCTTTTCTTTCCAACACAAATTTTATCAAATGCTTTTTAAATTTATCCTTTTTTTTTTTATTTATACTAATGCAAACAATCATTAATTCCTTTGAACATTTGATATTTTCCCTCCATATTACACACACAGAGAGACACACACATGCAAAGAACAATTCTGATGTAAGTGTTAGTGATCACACTGATGAAATTAGATTCAAGGAGAAAGTTACCATTAATAGGAAGGGCATGTAATTATCCCATCAGAAGTCAAAAAACAGAATTTCCTCTTCTTATCCGGGAGTTAAGAGTTCATATCAATATATTAATATATCCAAAAATAACAAATAAAATGATAGAAACAAATACAGCCATTCAATAAATAAAAAAAAATAAAATAAAAGTGGTTAGCACTGTATTCATTTGATCCCATTTTGGAGCTTTCCTGTTGAGAATTTGACAATTGAAATTGAAAGCAATGTCATTCACTAAAATATGTAGAAGATATTTCAAAATGTCTATACATTCTAACATAAAAAAAAAAATATCTAAGATATTGGTGTTACGAATGTAGAACAAAGAAAGACTAAGACTCCGTCTTCAGTAACATCAATGTTTTGTGCTTTGCTTTTGCTGACAACCTAATAATGGCCAGCTAATGACAAACACTTTTCTCTTGCTTTGTAGTTGAGCTTGTCTTTTACCAGTTTTCAAAAGTTAGTATTGCTCTGTGTGTGTATATATCAACACTTTACAAGGACAACACAAAAACCTGTTGAATTTGTCAATGTCATAGATAGACCAAGGAGAGAATTTTAACCATTCATTCTTGAAATCTATCACTAAAAACTAAATTCTTTAACAAGTATCTGGTTTATAATAGTGTTGAAATTATCTGACTTGGCCTGAGGTTTCAGCGATATTATTCAGCAGAAACAGTAAAGATTCATAGCTCATATTCATTTGTTGTTTCTGTCATTTGAAATATTTTCATATTTGAAGGAGTCAGACATCTTTTTTTTATAGATAATATCGTCATGGTTGCTATCAACAAAGTTGTTCTTGGAGACACTTAGAGAAGTTGTGTGGGTTATGGATATATCACTTTTACTATTAACTCGTTTCTTCTTTAAAACATTTAGTGTTGAATGTTTTTTTTTCTTTTCTTAAATATGCACATTCAGTATTATCTCTTGCAGTTCTGTTTTTTTTCTTCTTTTGGTGGTGGTGGTGGTGGTGATGGCACTGGTGTAAAAGCTACATTTTGACTGGCATGAAAAGTCATAGCATGTTTTTCTTCGCAATTAAGAGTCTATTTGCTTGTCACATTCTGTACATCTTATGTTATGATAAGATGGTTTGCATGTTTTTCCCAGGGTGAGATTTAGCATACAGAACTTTAATTTAGTGTCTGACAAAAATACAACCGGCACTGGTAGGAGCAGCCCATATATCACTGATTGATGATTCAATAAACAGATTTGATAATGAGTATGTTTGGCTCCATTTTCTCTGATGTCATACAAATATTATTACAAAGTACAGAAAGAATGAAAATCTTTGGGATTTTATATAATAACTGAAAATGAGACTAGACTGAAGTGCAATAAAGAGACCAACTCAGAGAAAAAGAGGGATAAGTTAATTTCTTTACTAAAAAAAACCCCAAAAAAAAAACCCCATTTATTATCAAGAAGTTCTTGCAACCACATGGTTTCAGGTTCAGTCCCACTGCATGGCACTTTGGGCAAGTGTCGTCTACCATAGTCATGGATCAACCAATGTTTTGCGAGTTGAATTTGGGAGGTATAAACTCTCTGTGTGTGTGTGTGTGTGTACCATTACCACCACCACCTGACAACTGGTCTTGGTTTGTTTACACCCACATAACTTAGCAGTTCAGCAAAAGGCACTATTAGAATAAGTATCAGACTTAAAAACGTGCACTGGGGTCAATTTATTTGACTAAACACTTCAAGGTGGTGTCCAGCATGCCACAATAATGGAAGCAAGTAGAAAATAGAAGATTATTGAGCATTTTATTTAACAATTAACTGACAATTGATTTGCCAATCATGGTTCATTCGATAATCTTTTTTAGCTTCTGTGTCTGATTTTTCTTCTTGCTTTGCCCAAATTTTCCCTCTAATTTTGAACTAATTTGTGAGGACTGTTGCATGCTGCCCCACCAGCTTCATATACCCATGGTGCTACTAACATGGCTTATTTACATTAAACAAAGCAAGTAAGACATTTAGAACAAGAACCCATTTTATTCTAGGTGTTTAATGTTATTAATGCAAGCCATCTAAATACCACTGTTCTCCTGATATTTCAAAGTCTTTCATGTGACATTAAGAAGGTTATTGATATAGTTTACATTATACAATAAACATTTTGACACTAAACTTTATCTATTTTATAAAAGAAAAAAAAAAGAAAAAAAAGAAGAAAAATCTTAACTGAAATCAATCAAGGAATTTTTGAGAGCAAAATACAAAATAAACAAATAAACTCTTACAAACAATATTTTAAAAAACTTGTGTTAATTTTTCTAGTTATATTTTCATGATTTTTTTTCTTTTAAAAAAGCAAACTAAATAAATGGTCAAAGAAGGTGTTACCTTTTTAAATAAGGTAAGCATTTGTTCACAAAGCTAATCCCTATTTGAGAACCAAATAAGGTTTAGCTAAATAACTAAATACCACTAGCTTAGCTCTCTGTACATACTGGAAATAGTGGGCAGTGAATTATGTATTACTGTAAGCCTATGGAGAAAGTGTGGGTGGGGTTAGTAGAAACTGTGTTCATTTGTGTGTTCCAGACATGAATATGCTAGCTGTTGCAAGATATATGTCAACCTTTTTATAGTACTGCAAGAGCCCATACACTTTGGCTATTAAATGAAGCCAAATAATTAAAAGAGTGCTGTTCTACATTGTATTGAATGGAATATTACTAAAAGAGGTTTGTTATTTATAACCAATAAATGCTATAATGCATTTCCACAGCCACAGACATTGAAATTAATACAAGCAGAAGAAATTGCGTATTAACAATGAATTACTTCAGAAAGATTTTGGCCAGTTACAGTCCAAATCATGTCTTACTTTTAAAAGCACTCTATGACATGTAAATATTAGAGAAATTGTTCAAATACCCTAAAAATAACTTTTCTATTTTTTCATAATTACTGCATGTAAAATACATACATGTAACATTCTTGTTTAAAAATAATAAATTTGTGCTTTACAAAACTATAGAGTAATCTACCAGATCAATCTAACATTGTTTTTATTATGACAGTATAAAAACAAACATTAATATATATAATATGTATAAAGTTGAATTCTTCTTCTTATAACAGCTCATGAACACAAAATCCATTGAAATCAATAAAAAAAAATGACACTTCCAAGTTTAGTCCAACTGTGTGACACCTTGGCCAAGTGTCTTCTACTACAGCC
The DNA here is from genome assembly GCF_001194135.2 of Octopus bimaculoides. Lineage (NCBI taxonomy): Eukaryota > Metazoa > Mollusca > Cephalopoda > Octopoda > Octopodidae > Octopus > Octopus bimaculoides. Next base: position 107,586,650 of record NC_068985.1, read on the forward strand.
TTGGGCCAACCAAAACCTTGATGGTGGATTTAGTAGATGGAAGCTGAAAGAACCTGTTAATATATATACGTATGTGTGTGTGTGTGTGTGTGTGTGTGTGTGCATGCGTGTGTGTCCAACTTGACAATCAGTGTTGGTTTGTTTATGTAACTTAGTATTCAGCAAAAAAAAAACAGAATAAATACCAGGTTTAAAACAAAAAAGTACTGAGGTCAATTCTTTCATCAACTAAAGTTCTTCAAGGTGGTGTGCCAGCATGGCCACAGTCCAAAGACTGAAACAAGTAAAAGACAAAAGATTTACATGAAGGGGGTCACACGGCATTGGAAATGATCTTATGAATCAAAGCTGCTTATGGTGTACAATGATGAAATATGTGCTGGTAGTACCAGGGCAGATGACCTCATTTTCTAAGTTCTTTGTTTTCACTGATAGAGTAGTCTGAAACCAACTATTGTTGCTGAAACTCATGCTTGATGTGTCAGCAAATGACTTCTTATCAGTTGATTGATGGCCAAAAGATGACAAACTTCCCAGTATGCTGCAGTGGTGTGGAAGAGGTACCTTCATTTGGATATCACAAAGCAGTTCTTCAACATGATGTAGGTTGAATGCAAATGCAGGTCTTTCAGTCATGCAGTTATTCATGTTATTGTAGGCTCTTCAAGAGAAATGTGATGTTCTGAATCACAATTCAGAATGGCAATCAGCTGAAAGTGTTACCTATGGAGGTATGTCTTAATCTACCACTGTTTATGCAATACACAAAGTATTGTTGATTTACAGCAGTGCTTCTCAACCTTTTTACTCTTGTGTAACCCTTAGAATAAATTATATGTCTCAAGGAATCCCTGCACAAAAAAATTATATACCATATCTTTCGCATACTTTTTTCTTCGTAGTTCACGTGGTAAATGTCATCTTTATATATATATATATATATACTTGGCTTTTGTGGACTTGGAGAAAGCCTTTGACAGAGTCCTCCGATCCATTATCTGGTGGGCGATGTGGAAACTAGGGATTGACGAATGGTTAATAAGGGCTGTACAGGCCCTGTACAGAGATGCCGTTAGTAAGGTTAGGGTTGGCAATGAGTATAGTGAAGAATTCTGGGTAGAAGTAGGGGTCCACCAAGGATCAGCCCTCAGCCCCCTCTTATTCATCATAGTTCTCCAGGCAATAACAGAGGAATTCAAGACAGGTTGCCCCTGGGAGCTCCTCTATGCTGATGATCTGATTCTCATAGCAGAATCACTAGCAGAAATAGAGAAGAAATTTCAGGTGTGGAAGCAAGGTTTAGAATTGAAGGGCCTTAGAGTCAATGTCGCAAAAACCAAAGTCCTAGTAAGTAGGAAGGCGAACACATCACAAACCCCTTCAGGTAGATTGCCCTGTTCAATCTGTAGAAAAGGTGTAGGTAGAAACTCCATAAGATGTACCCAGTGTAGGCTATGGACACATAAGAGGTGCAGCAACATCAAAGGACGGTTAACCAGGAAGATAGCTTTCGCATGCGGCAGATGCACAGGGGCAATAAACACTACAGATTCCATCACATGCCAGGGGGAGAAACTAGGAGTAGTTGATAGCTTCCACTACCTAGGTGACCAAGTCTGTAGTGGGATGGATACTCAGAGAGTGTTACCACTAGAATAAGAATAGCCTGGGCAAAGTTTAGAAAGCTCCTACCTCTACTGGTGACAAAGGGCCTCTTGCTCAGAGTAAAAGGTAGGTTGTACGATGCATGTGTGTGAACCGCCATGCTTCATGGCAGTGAAACATGGGCCGTGACTGCTGAAGACATGCGTAGGCTCAAAAGCAATGAAGCTAGCATGATCTGTAATGTCAGTGTGCACACAAGACAAAGTGTAAGTGGCCTGAGAGAAATGCTGGACATAAGAAGCACCAGATGTGGCATGCAAGAGAGACGACTGCGCTGGTATGGTCATGTACTATGGATGGATGAGGAGAGCAGTGTGAAAAAGTGTCACTCCCAAACAGTGGAAGGAACCCGTGGTAGAGGGAGACCCAGGAAGACATGGGATGAGGTGGTGAAGCATGACCTTCGAACGTTGGGCCTCACAGAGGCAATGACAAAAGACCGAGACCTCTGGAGATATGCTGTGACTGAGAAGACCCGGCAAATAAAGTGAGTTCACAGCTGTAACCTACACCAGTGTCGCATAATCAGTCCACTTAAAAAGTACCTTTGGATTGTTGGGTGATATGCCATGCTTGAGGAGACCTGTTGAGCCAAGAACATCAAAATTAAATCATGCCACAATCAAATGGAAATTGTAATTGCGGCTGATGCCAGTGCCGCCCGACTGGCTTCCATGCTGGTGGCATGCAATAAGCACCATTCATGCGTCAGTTGTTGCCAGTGCCACCTGACTGGCTCCCCATGCCAGTGGCACGTAAAGAGCACCGTCCAAACATGCTTGATGCCAGCCCCCTCGCCCTGACTGGCTCCTGTGTCGGTGGCATGTAAAAAGCATTCACTACACTCTCGGAGTGGTTGGCGTTAGGAAGGGCATCCAGCTGTAGAAACACTGCTAGATCAGATTGGAACCTGGTGCGGCCTCCTGGCTTGCCAGACTCCAGTCAAACCGTCCAACACATGTCAGCATGGAAAATGGACGTTAAACGATGATGATGATATATTATGATAATGAAATTAGCATTAGCTTATCTCACTCGTTCTCGTGGAACCCCTAGGAACCTTTTGCGGAACCCCAGTTGAGAAACGCTGATTTACAGAGTAAATGCGTAAAACATACTAACAACTTTTAACCAGAAAGTGACTATAGTGCACTATGGCTAAGAGAACAGTATTGAAAAGGGATACATTGTTAGTTACAGTTAAGATTCATTGAAATTGAATTGCTTTTGAGTTGTGGCTAGAAGGAGGGAAATGAAAGAGAATATGTATGGCACCTTTTGTGTATGTGCAAAGAGGCACAACACTGATAGACAGTTATGCTAAAAGTGAAAGAACCTGATTTATTTCTATGTACGGGTTGAACACAATAATGACAATAAATTTTGTGGAAAATCTAGCACAGTAAAAGTAATATAACCAGCTTGGTGTATGTTTTAGAAGTGCATTAGTGATGACAGGGAGAAAAACGTCAAGGCCGATGGAAGTGTAAGTCAAATGACATAGGGCTAAATATTAAAAGATACAACATTCAGAAAACTAATTTTTGTAAGGTTACTTAGTATTAGCCCAAAAGGGGATAATGAGAACCAGTATAGTGCCAGTTTAATAACATTTAGTTGAAAAGTGAGAGCTCATTCTTACTCTTTACCACCCTCTTTTAACATGCCAGTTTATAAAAGAAATTTGATACCAATTCCAAACCAGTAGATGTACCGAACCATTTATAATTAAGTTTATTGACCTAGTATGCAAAAAAATACTGGCATGGTAGTCGAATACATTTATCACTGTAATCAGTTCACCTCTATACTGATCAGGCAGTAGATTTATGAGGTCGTATCAAACTTCATATCCCTAACTTTAACACTGAACGAGGAGTGGCTGTGTGGTAAGTAGCTTGCTTACCAACCACATGGTTCCGGATTCAGTCCCACTGCGTGGCACCTTGGGCAAGTGTCCTCTACTATAGCCTCAGGCCGACCAAACCCTTGTGAGTGGATTTGTAATGGTCACAGTCACTACCTTCTTTCTCAACTAAAAGATTTTAAAAAACCAGCTAGTTAAGATTCCAGACATTTATCTCTGAAATTACTCAGAGAAATAAAACATGACATTATCATTTGTATAGGACATACAAAAGCAATGTCCTCCTCTCCAAATTCTTCTAATATTGTTTGGAAATTAACACAGACCAATAAAATCTCTCAAAAATACTAATAAAATTTCTGCAATATAGCAAATAAGGATATTGGAAAACCTCTAGTTTTGAAGGTCCTGCAAAAATCATTGGCAGAGCGTTTCTTCCTTGGATTAAACTACACACACACACACACACACCTCAACCCAAGGCAAAGCAAAACTAAATCAATATAAGCTGTATTCTCTCTTAGGTTAGTAATACAGTATCACTTTGTCTGAGAGGCTGGCTGAAACCCCTTAGGTTGAAATCAATAATCAATCTTAATCATTTGTTTGACCAACTTCTACTTCATTTACCCTCTGCTGCCATGATACAATATGTCTGTGTTACATGTCCCTATTAGTATGGTAAACATTCTTAGTTCTGTCATCAGTGATAGTATTCGCAAAACCAGTACTTAACCTAGTTTCCATGGCATATAAATAATCGAGATTACAACATTCACCCCTGAATGGGATGCTAATTTGTCACAGGGCTAACTTCCTGGCTATTGCTGGATCTCAAGCCCGAATTGACTAGAGCAACATGAAATGAAGTATTTTGCTCAAGAACAGAATGCACTGCTGATCTGGGGATTGAAACCACGGTCTCATGATCATGAGTGAAACATCCTACCCACTAGGTCATGTACCTTCACATATTTGACAATAGGTCTTTCAAATTCGGTGTCTTGTAGAAATCAAACTTAATTCATTTGGTCAGTTGACACCTCTTGTGCAATGTCATCATAATCTGATATTCAAGCTCTAAACTTCACCCACTATTTTTACTGGTAAGCAAAAACTATAAAAAAATTCTAATCAATAGGAAAGTTCATGGGAATTGGTGAACAATTCTTGTCAAGCAAAGCAAAAGAGAGAGCACTGAAATTTAATTTTAAGAAATAAAGACATACAAGGAGAGTGATTCTGATCTTTGCTCAATTTTAGACATTTCTCAATCTTATTATACCTCCTTAGAAAAATACAGACTAACATGTACTTATGGGCTCTTAGAACAACTGAGAGGATATAGCTTTTATGTAAGAATAATTCAGTATTATAGAATTCAAAATAAGAACATTTGAAAAATTGCAAAAATGTTTTCTGCATGAACAACATATAATAAAGTTTGTAGGCTAACACAACAGTTTAAATCATTTGAAATTACTATGCTCATAACGAAAAGGAAGCTCATTAGGATAAATGATAATTTTTGTCAAAAAAGACTAGGAAGAGAATTTACATTTGCTAATGGTTTGAAATGATCATCGTCCATTGTTATTTTAATATCCACCTTCCCATGCTTGCCTGATTCAGAAAGAATTCATTTATGCAAATTATTTTACGGATTTTTTTTGTACACCTGTTTCCCAGTAAGGTAATAGTGTTTCATTAACTGAACATGTTTTCAGTGAAGACAGGAAACAAACAACACTATGTGCATAAGATGGTACTTGCTGACAAATATCACATGATATCAAGACAAGGAGATGCAAACACTGATGTGATCGGTATCTTTCAATTTCCATCTACCAAATCCACTTATAAGGCTTTGATCAGTCTATGGCTATAGGAGTAGGCACTTGCTGAAGGTGCATGCATTGGGATTGAACTCAAAATCATGTGGTTGGAAAGTAAACTGCTTAACCATAACCATGTCTGCATCTTATGAAATCATGCATACAAACACCTTAGGGATACACAAAATGAGAACATAGAGAGGAACCTCTTAAAAATAAATGTCCTACTTGAAGGTTTTACAAAAACAGAGATGCATATGTCTGTGTATAATGTAACCCCAGACACAAAATGCACAATACATTGAAATGTCAAAGCTAATTTAAAAGACTAATAAGACACAGAATTAAAATGCAAGTATTTTGATACTTTTGAATTTGGTGCAATGCAGGTCATTTGAATTTGTATTTCAAGTTTAAGTTAACTCACAAATAAGTAAAGTTAGAACACACACACACACATTTACTAGAGTTAATTATAGTTCCAATATATATATATATATAGTTCAAAAACACAATAACAAAAAAACAAAAAAAACAACAAAGTGAGGACGTGATATATATATATATATATATATATATATATAGTGTACTGTTCCATTATCAGGAAGATCAACAAAGTTATCCATCCAATGAAAGACATGTATCATTTAACAAACACAAGATTAATATAGTAGTATTAATATATTAAATCCTTTGTTTATTAAAGTATGTATGTTTCCAATATTCCATGAAAACATGTCCGGCCATTGAAAAATATTACCTTACTGGTAAAAGGTAAGGGCTGATAACATGAAGGGCCTCTGGTCACAGATAATCTACCTCAACAAATTCCGTCTGATACATGTAAGCATGGAAAATAATGATGATATACACACACAGATGTGTGCATGTATGCTCTCACACACACATACACATACTTTCTTGTAGTCTTTGTTTAGCATATAAAATTACTTACACTTATACACACATAACACTTTAACTGTGATCTAAATCTAGAGTTTTTTAAACAGAATTTCAGGGTTATTTAGTTTTTGTGACTTTAATCAAAGGATATAATGATATATAAAAATTTAAAAAACAAACTTTTCTCCCTATCATCAATGTTGTGAGCAGTACATTCTGTCCACTTTAGTGGACACTAAAATACAATTTGAGTGTCTATGATTATCAATGTTAGATCTTACATTTCTGGAACACCACTAAGTGTTTACAATTAAATACGTAGTCCAAATGGAGGTTGAGTAAAAGGCTACGTTACAATTTTGCTTTCCAATTGCTGTAATTATGTTAGCAGAAACCTTCTCTGTCAGTACAGTCTGTTTGGCTGCAAACTGTTTGGAGGACAGATGGCTTGGGAGCTAAACATTTGGTGCAAAGTAACACACACACACAGACATATCCATTTCTAAAAATCATTGCACATTGTTATAATTACTGCTTAGTTGAAATCTTTTTCTGAAAAAATTATATCATCATTGTTTTAATGTCCACTTTTCCATGCTTGCATGGATTGAACAGAATTTATTGAGGTAAATATTCTACAACTGGATGCCCTTCCTATTGCCAATCCCTACCTGCTCCCAAGTATGGATAGATATATTTTTGCAGGATATTGGAAATGAATGATACTGTTTGTATGATAACAACACTCATTTACTGCATCATATGATATCAAGACAAGGACATATACACACAATGTATATACACAGTGGAGTTCTTTCAATTCCTTTTTTTTTTTATTTACCAAATCCATTCACAAGGCTTTGATCATCCTGGGGCTATAGAAGAAGATACTTGTTTCCTCAAGGTAACAACCACACAGTGGATTTGAACCCCCAAACCATGCAGTTGGGAAGTAAACTTCTTAACCATAACGCTATGCCTATATATATAAATAAATAGGATAGTGGAACTTAAAAAAATAAGTACTGAACATAATCTATCCTCTGAAGTGCTAGTTACATGATATCAAAATATTTAGTCTGCTGTTTCTCTGCCCACTGCATAGATATCACAACAACATACACAGCAGATATGGCTGTGTTTTAACATTGGCACAAGACCACACAATTGTAGGGAAAGAGCCTTCTTTTGCTGAACCACAAAGTTATGGGAACATAAACAAAACTAGTTGTGAAGTGGTGGGACGAGATAAACACACACACACACATTTCGCCATGATAGATCGCTGACCACTACATTTATATATTTTTTTTCTCCTTGTTTTATTTCTGTGTCCCTTTCAGTTGAAGAGTATAGGCTCGAAACGTCAAAGACTTCCTCTATTCCCGAGCGTTAAACTAATACATCCATTTGTTGTTTACACCACCTGTCTTCGTCTGTTGTTT
>NC_068985.1:107594855-107596083 GCF_001194135.2 Octopus bimaculoides
TATATATATATATATATATATATATATATATATATGTATAAACCAGGGGCTTCTTTTAGTTTCCATTCAACTAACACACCTGAAAGGCTTTGGTTGGCCTGAGGCTATAGAAGACACTTGTCCAAGGTGCCACAATTTGAACTGAACCTGAAACCATGTGGTCAGGAAGCCAACTTCTTACCACACAGCCATACCTGTGCCTGTTATAAGGCAGTTTGATGTTTTACCATTTTTCTCATTCCACCTGAATAAAGATACATACACACACACACACACATGTTGGGTCATCCCATAAATAATGCGGATTTTTTCAATTGCATGAACTAAAAGTTGGAGAGGGAAGGGATAAACTACCAGCATCAACTTGCTATAAAAGGAGGTAATAATTCTACCTTGTACTTATTTTTAGTGCAAGTTTTGAAGAGTATATTTTGATTTTAAGTTATTTTTTCAAAGCTATAATGGATGTGTCTTGTAATAAAGGCACGATGCAATGGAAAGTGCGAGGAATATTAATGCAGTATATGGGGATCGGACAATAAGTGTAAGCCAGTGTCAACAGTGGTTCCAGAAATTGAGTCGGAAGCTACAACTAAGAAGATGAACCTCGTCCTGGAAGATCTGTAGAACATGGCGAGGATGTCCTGCAAACTCTGGTGGAACAAAATCCCATCGTAAGTGTTGAGGAACTAGTAGAGAAGGTTGGATTTAGTCATTCAACCATTCATTGACACCTGCATGCCATTGGAAAAGTCAGCAAACTGGGTTTCAAGACAAAAGGGTGCCTGGCTACATACAGCGAGGATGACACTCCAAAAGCTTGAGCAGTTTCAATGGGAAATGATGCTCCACCCACCATATTCGCCAGACATTGTCCCATCTGATTATCATTTATTCTGCAGTTTTCAAAATCTTTTGGATGGAAAAAAAATGAATTCTGTAGACAAGGAAAGAACAATACTGGAGGAGTATTTTTTGTCGTGGACAAGTGAATTTTGGAAGATGGGCCTTGCAAGTCTACCAGATTAAAAAAGAAAATTATCTTAATTTTGAAAAATAAAAGTATAAAAAACCCCCGCATTTTTTTATGGGATGATCCAATATATATTTATTCTTTTATTTGTTTCAGTCTTTTGACCACTGTCATGCTGGAGGACCACCTTTAGTCAAACAAATCGACCCCAGGACTTATTCTTTGTAAGCCTAGTACTTATTCTCTTATGTCGCA
>NC_068985.1:107597327-107604458 GCF_001194135.2 Octopus bimaculoides
AGAAGAGAGGGAGGGTGAGAGAATAGAGGGAGGGTGAGAGAAGAGAGGGAGGGTGAGAGAATAGAGGGAGGGTGAGAGAGGAGGGAGAGGGAGAAGAGAGAGGAGGGAGATATAAGAGAGAAGAGGGAGGGGAGAGAGGAGAGAGAGGGGGAGAGAGAAGAGGGAGGGGGAGAGAGAAGAGGGAGGGGGAGAGAGAAGAGAGAAAGTGAGTAGGAAGGTTGAAGCGTGGAAGAGAGAAAGAAATAGAGAAAGAGGGAAATGAGAAAGGTAATTCATTTCATAGACCATATAAGGATGAAATGAAAAATCAACAGCAGCCATACACTTCCCAATAACAACAAATATTTCTCTTAGTTCTACAATGTAAGTCATTAAAGAACACCAAATTAGCTACGGCTGAGCAACTCTCTGGTATGAAGATAACTGTGGAATTTGAATGTGAGATGTTATCTTACACAAAACATAGATAGTGATATAACAGTTTGATGACACAGTACAATCCTATATGTGATGTTTGGCTAGACTTACACAAGCAATGATACCTAGTACACTATTCTTCATCACTTTAGATACACATCTAGCGTAAACTTCTGTTATTAAAACTATTTGTATCAATGAAAGGTATGTATAAATATTTGTGGAGACGCATTGGCCCAGTGGTTAGGGCAGCAGACTTGTGGTCATAAGATTGCGGTTTCGATTCCCAGACCGGGCGTTGTGAGTGTTTATTGAGCAAAAACACCTAAAGGCCCACGAGGCTCCGGCAGGGGATGGTGGCGAACCCTGCTGTACCCTTTCACCACAACTTTCTCTCACTCTTTCTTCCTGTTTCTGTTTTGCCTGTAATTTAAAGGGGCCAGCCTTGTCACACTGTGTCACGCCGAGAACTACGTTAAGGGTACACGTGTCTGTGGATTGCTCAGCCACTTGCACGTTAATTTCACGAGCAGGCTGTTCCGTTGATCGGATCAACTGGAACCCTCGACGTCGTAAGCGACGGAATGCCAACAACATTTTACTGAAGGTTTATGAATATTAACAAAACATTTATTAATGGGATCATAATTATTATTAAGTTCAAGTTGGACTTTACAATATCATAAATATTTGATCTATTTTTCAAGTTGACTTTATAATAACATAAATATTTCATCTATTTATTTTATTTATTATTTTTTTTTTTACTATTTTCCTGGTGCTAGAAGTTGCTAACATGTTTCATGTTTTTAACTGCTATTTCTTTTAATTATCTTCAGGTTATATGCTTGAGCAAGGCCATTTGAAGTACTGTGTCAGCAACACATCCAACATGAAGAAAATAGCTAAAAGAAACTAACAATATATTACAACAATACAAGTAATAATGAAATCTCATTTAGAATTTAACATGACAGTTTGAAGGAAAAAAATCATAGATACAAAATTCATCAAAAATATTCTCTTTTAATGTAACACCAATATTTTGTAACCTCTAAATATATATATATAACCTCTTGTGTCTGGTGGTTTTGGAGAAAAGACAAGAAAAAATGAAAGCAAAAAGAATAAATGCTGTATAATTAATTATGAAGATAAATTTAGTGACCTTTGCAAGCTGCTGTGAGACATGTGTAGAAAATTATCAAGCAGACATCCTGTGTAGCCTGGTATAAAAATTTCCTAATAAGAGACTGCAGAGAATGGAAGTAACATTGATAACAACATGTTATCTTTCAACAGAGTTGAAGTACATTCACACTTTTATGTAGTCTTCAACATGTTAAATAAAATGTGTAAAGAAGGAAAAATCATGAAAGACTTCATGATTGGAGGTGATGCAGAGACACTGATAGGGAGAAAGAAACAGGCATTGATAGGGGGAAAACAGAATAGCAAAATCATCAACATCATCAGTAGCAGCATTATTTTAGCATCCATTTATTCATGTGTGCATGGGTCACATGGAATTTGTTACATCCACCAATGATTATCACACACACACACACTGTATGTGTTGTGTGTGAAAATGAAACTGCATATGGTAGAATATACAATTTGAAAAGTTGGCACAGAAAGATGAAAAACAAAAACAGACATGAACTTGGAAGCTCTTCACCAGCAATCTACCCAGATTTCATGGTGATTTCAACACCTTAATTACAAATATATAATTAATGTAAAAAGCACCCATGCTTGTGCCACATATAAAGCACCAATGTCAGTGGCTTATATAAAGCACTTCATGTCAGTGCCATGTATAAAGCACCCATACTAGCGTCATGTAAAAAACACGCAGTACACACTGTAAAGTGGTTGGCATTAGGAAGAGTAACCAGCTGTAGAAACCATGCCAAAACAGACAACCAGAGGCAGAGCAACCCGCCCAACCCATGCCAGCATGGAAAACAGATGTATGATGAACAGGTCGCGGTCTCAAAGCGATGAAAATATTTTGACAAATTAAATTTAAATGTTGAAGTGAATCTAACGGATTTTGTGTGTTATTTTAAATGGCTTATAAACACCTTCCACGCTGCAATTGTATGTATATATATATATATATATATATAATGAAAAAAATCAAACTATTTTGTGAAAAAGTAATTGTAAATTAATAAGGATTAATCAATTAATCTTAGGTGATCAATTATTTACACTATGCTTTGACTGGCAGAACTGCCAAATGTTCTTTGGTGCTTTATTCTATATCTATGGTATAAACTCAATACCAACACAACCAAAACTGTCTCTAGTTTCATGACATCAACTAAATTGACTTGTACTAAAGTACTTATATTTAAATATAAATCCCAACTGAAATTTCATTACATGACTGATAAATATGAATTAACTGCTCAAAATTTATACGATATAACACACACATTATCATCATTGCTTAACATCAGTTTCCCATGCTGATATGATATCAGCATATATAAAGCATTTCAGTGTATATATAATAAACTGTATAAAGTTACTGATCAAAGAGATGCATGTGAGTTGCTCGATATTTCCTAGGTTAAGAAGGCAAAATTTATAGCATTAAAAACAGAGATAATACAGTGCCTTTTTGCTCCCTATCTCTACAAGACTTCAGAAATTTAAGTAATTAGCTTACTTGAGGACCTAAGCTATTGATGCACTGGTAAAAGACATCGAAGATTGATTTTATTACCAGCATTTGTAGGAGATCAAAGGGCACAGTTCTCTTACAAGTTTTATACAGTATCATTAGACTGTTTCTTCGTTGCTTGATGTGATGTATTCTGAATGTACTTACTCTTTCAGTGTTAAATGTACTTTGATTTAAAGACGAACACTAATGAGCGTCTATTTGAAAGGCATTATATAGTTAAAAATTCTAAGGGATCGTTTTTTCTGTAATATAAGCTGAATGAAAACTGGATTTATTTTACACCAGTAAGAGTAATGACTGTTTAATATCAAACACTTCATACAGTATAAAAAAATACCATATAACACAGACAATACTGTGACTAAATTTTATATAGGAGAACTACATTACTTGATATAGCATGAACAAATATATACTCATACATAAAATATAAGTATATATATAAAATATATATACAAGATATATATTTTACACATAAAATATATAAGTATATATACTCAAACATAAGATACAATATATATAGTAATAACAAGTGCAGTTAAGTGTCATAAAGACAGTAAGTTAAGTATCGTAAAGATAGAGTAAGTGTGAAGGTGGTGTTGCTGGTTACTGCAGTATGGTTTTAGCAAATGTAATTGTGATGGTTGTGGTGATAGTGATAGTGGTTAATAAGTGTCAAAAGTGATACTGAAGATGATGATGGTATTGGTGGTGGTAGTTAAGGTAGAGGGGACAACTATGTCACAACCACAGGAAACCAACTCTTTGACTATCCCAACCTACAGTTTCCTATTCTGTCCTCATTTAAAAAACAATTACTCACAATTTAGTACATTTTTCTCTGTGTCAAACTTCCTCTTGGGTTCTTTTCACAATCACTAGTGAAGCAGCTTTTAATCTCCCAAATTTAGCTGACAACAGCCAACCCCTTGTTTGAGACCATTTGAAATAGCTTTGATATAATCATTAACGAAGAAGAGCTGTAGAAATGATTGGATAATACCAAAACATGGAACTAAGCAGATCCAATATAATCATCATCATTGTTTAACATCTGCTTCCATGCTGGCATGGGTTGGACGATTTGATTGAGGACTGGCAAGCTAGGAGGCTGCACCAGGCTTCAATCTGTTCTGGTAAAGTTTCAACAGCTGGATGTCCTTCCTAACGCCAACCACTCCAAGAGTGTAGTGGGTGCTTTTTACATGCCACAGTCATGGAGGCCAATCAGGCAACACTGGCATTGATCACACTTGAATAATGCTTTTTACATGCCACCGGCACAGGAGCCAGTCGGGCGGCACTGGCATTGACTATGCTTGAATGGTGCTTTTTATGTGCCACCGGCGGTCACAACAAAGATTATGGTAACAATAAGACAGTCCAAGTTCCCTACATGCATCAAGAATGGTCAATTATGTGTTCTTTTGTTTGTCTTTTTTCTTTTCATTACCTTTGAGCATTTCAGAAGTCATCAAATTAGAGTCTATCATCATATTCATACTGGAGGTTGAATTAGTACCAAGGAATTCAGACAAACATGTTGAGCTAAACTAGATTAGACACTGAATAAATAATACAGAGACTCCATCCATATATGATGAAAGTTATGCTCTGCTTCTGAGATTATAAAACTGAAACATGTCCTGATTGCCTTCTGTATATTCCAAACGATAAAAAAAAAAATGGAAGAAAATAATATGAAAATAATTAAATAATATATACCAGTATTTGATACTCTTTACTCTTTTACTTGTTTCAGTCTTTTGACTGTGGCCATGCTGGGGCACCGCCTTTAGTTGAGCAAATCGACCCCAGGACTTATTCTTTGTAAGCCTAGTACTTATTCTATCAGTCTCTTTTTGCCGAACCACTAAGTTACAGGGACGTAAACACACCAGCATCGGTTGTCAAGCGAAGTTGGGGAGACAAACACAGACACACACATACATATATATACATATATACGACAGGCTTCTTTCAGTTTCCGTCTACCAAATCCACTCACAAAGTTTTGGTTGGCCTGAGGCTATAGTAAAAGACACTTGCCCAAGGTGTCACGCAGTGGGACTGAACCCAGAACCATGTGGTTGGTAAGCAAGCTACTTACCACACAGCCACTCCTGCAACACAATGTATATCACTTTTCTTACAAATAGTATATAAATGTCACTTCCTTTCTTTATCAAATATGCAAATATTCAAGTTTGATTAACACAACGAAAAATAAATATTTACACAAAGTCCAGTTCAGCCCATATGAGTGGTTTATATAACAACACTACTTTTTTTTCAATTGCAAAGATATCCCTCTCTTTTAATGCTACTAGTAGGGAACTGGTGCAATACTGTTTTTTATCACCACATAACTATATCTGGTTAGCCTAACAAAGCTATAAAAATTGTAAAGTATATTGTAAGAAGTGCATTAGCAGTGAGGTTAAGGTACCAGACTACAAATAAATGATAAGTTTAAAACATTATAAGTGTTTTTGGTCTTTTGAACACCACCAAACAAAATAAAATGGTATACAATCCAATGACATGCTGTGGCTTTTTGTAAAGTTCTCTAAATTACTTTTGCTATTTTTTTTACTTCAAGATCGAATGGTTACTAACAAGAGGCATCATTCAAATGGAAAAGCAATTCATCTGACAAATAACCTGCGACACACATGTAAAGTGTAAAATAAAAAAAACAAACAAATAGAACAAAGTCAAAGTTATTAATTAACTCTGGGCTTTGTGATTTGTTTTGTGAAGATGTAATGATACATTAGTAAAGATTAATCAATCCCAGCTAGTTGATTATTAATCCGTTAGCATTCAAATTACCATCAAATTTAATACTTATTTATTCACATGGTTTTGTATTAATCAAGCATTATCAATGTAGCTCTGAGATTTTGATGATGTGATTGCTTATTTTTAGAATGATATTGTTGGGTAGGTGTAAGAGGCCAGATCTGGTCAGTTTAACCCTTTCGATACCAACATGGCTGAAACTGCCTCTGGCTCTGTAGTACAAATGTCTTGTTTTCATAAATTCTAAATTAAAATCTTCCACTAAACCTTAGTCCCAATTTATGTTCCTAATACTAGCTTAATGATAACTAAGTTATCTAACTAAATTCTTTGTTATATTTAGAATTAATTGAAAGAAAAACAGAGCATCTCAAAAGAAATAATGGTAATGAAACTGTTATGCATAAAATAGGTAGAATATTTGGGCTACATATGGCCAGTTTGAATGCTAAAGGGTTAATGCTGTTTGACTGGTAGAATCTCAAATTGTTCTCAGGAGTTATTATATTCCGTATCTTTAACATTAATTCTTTCAATACCAACTCAGCCAAGTGAATGACAAACTTTCAATACCAGACTATAAAAAGTTGGTGTCATTACCCTATGAAAGTAATTGGCTTGAATTAAAATCATGAGCAATATCTCACAGTAATATTTCTTGATTTCTACAAGCAAAAAGTTTTCTATGTATGACTACTTATAAAATGCATCCAAATAAATAAATTAAAAAGTTAGTTATTTTACAAAACCTCTCCACATTTTTCATCATTGTTTTAAAATCTATTTTTGCATGTTTGCTTGGATCAGTTGTAGTTCATTGAAGCATATTTTCTATGCCTTTCTTATCATCAACCCTTACTTATTTCTAAGTGTGGTAATATTTCCCCATGATGGGCCAGGCTTTCATAGAAATAAGTGACACCACTTGTATGAAGGTGACAATCATTAATAACTATCACACAATGGAAAGATGAGGAAAGATATACATATCATCATCATCATCGTTTAACGTCCGCTTTCCATGTTAGCATGGGTTGGACGATTTGACTGAGGACTGGTGAAACCGGATGGCAACACCAGGCTCCAGTCTGATTTGGCAGAGTTTCTACAGCTGGATGCCCTTCCTAACGCCAACCACTCAGAGAGTGTAGTGGGTGCTTTTACGTGTCACCCGCACGAAAACGGCCACGCTCGAAATGGTGTCTTTTATG
>NC_068985.1:107605947-107612307 GCF_001194135.2 Octopus bimaculoides
AGCCAGGTACAGAGGTTTATCCTTAGCTAGGTATTTCTCCTGCAACTGTCTCACTAGAAATAAGGCATCAGTAGTGCTTTTACCTGGCACGAACCCAAACTGCATCTCATCTAAATTGATTCGCTCCCTAATTAGTTGGGCTATGACCCTCTCTGTAACTTTCATAACCTGATCTAACAGCTTGATGCCTCTGTAATTATTTGTATCTAAAGCGTCCCCTTTACCTTTGTAGCAGTTGACTATGATGCTGCTACACCAGTCATAGGGTATGACTCCTTCGTGTATCACCTGGTTCGTAATACGGGTGACTAGGCTATAGCCATATGACAGGACTTTTTCAGTTTCTATCTACATATTCTACCCTCGAGACTTTGTAGCTGCCTGAATATAAAACCAAGCAGCCAACTTCAAACCTTACTACCACAATCTGATACTTGCTCCATAAAATACATTCTTTCATACCCAAGAATAAATAGGTGCCACTTCTTTATTCAACAAAATGCAAATATTCAAGTTTGACTAACAAAGAAAACTAAACATTTATATAAACAAAGTCCAGTCCAAGCCCATATGTGTGGCTTATATAACTACATTAATACTTTACAGTTACAAAGAGATAACCCTCACCTCTAATATCATCAGTGGTGAACTGACACATCAAAGCAGGTGTGGATTGTTTAATATAAAGTTAATTTTAACATTCCATACCTTCTTTTCTATATATTATATTTACAAGTTTATATGTGGTACAATTGACGTAAGTAAAGTGATTTAAAATTTTGGTACAAGGTCAGCAATTTGAGGTTAGTCAATTACATCGATGCCAGGGTTCAACTGGTACTTATTTTATCAACCCCAAAAGAATGAAAGGCAAAGTTGCCTTTAGCAGAATTTGAACTCAAAGCGCAAGGATAGACAAAATGTCACTAAGTATTTTGCCTGGCATGCTAATGGTTCTGCCAGCTCATTGCCTTATTGACATTAGTAAATTAAAACTACTTTTCTTCTTCAATTCTCCATTTCTTCAAAAACACCTAACAAATGTGAAAGGTTACTGGAATAACATAATTTGGTTGGTGCTGAATAAACTTATAATTTGAAGAAATGTTTTTACTGATGTATCTGTAGAAAGTACCATCATGAAATGTGTGAGGAGAGAAGAGACCAACAGGGAGCACCAACTATTTTGCAGTGCTAAAAATCACAATCTTGCAGTGAATTAAAATTAATTTTCTGTAGTTGAAATCTTGAATACTAAAAGAAACTTGCACATTTTGATAAAAATATAATAAAAGTACAAGTTTTATGAATTTTCTAGACGGTGTAGATTTAATAATTACTTTCTTTTTGTTTAAGTTACATACGCTCAACTAATTAATAAGTAGCTTTCTTCAGTATAGTATGGGTATATTTACCAACTTCTTTTTAACATAAGCAAATGAACTTTTCCCACACAAAATTTATGTCCATTCAAAAGGATTACTCCTGACATGCAAAATTTAGCTGGAAAGACAACTGAAGTGAACCCCATTATATTGCTGGTATGTATTGCATCTAGAAAAATAAAAATTAAAATCAAGAGTTTTAAACCAAATTAAAATCAAGAATTTTAAATTTGGCACTTAAAAAAAAAAAATTAATGTAAAGCAGGGCTTCACCATCTCCACCAATCATTAAGCATGGCTGCATGGTTAAGAAGTTCATTTCTCAACATTGTTCTGGGTTCAGTCCTGCTGCAGAGCACCTTGAGCAAATGTCTTTAGTAGACACAAACTGAAAGAAGCCTGTCATATGTGTGTGTATGTGTGTATCTATGAATTGACATCATGTGATTGTTGTAAATAAGCATCATCATCATACATATGATGCTGATCATTTCGTCTTTTGTGAAAAACATATCTAGCTACATGGAAATATTACCTCGCTAAGAAACAGGTGAGAGTTGGTATTGGGAAAGGCACCTAGCTGTAGAAAATCTGACTCATGCAAGAATGAAAAAGTAAATGTTAAATGATGACAAGTGTGTATGTATCTCCTTTCAACACCACACAATTACAAAAAAATAATGATGCTGATTTCTCATATGACACAACCATTCATTGTAAAAAAAAGTATGTGAGTGTATGTGGCGAGTGTATAGTCAGGTCAAAATAACCCTACATAATTGGTATTTCTGAATTCCAGAGTAATGGAAAGTAAATTTGACCTTGCTAAAATTTGAATTCAGAATCAAATACAAGGCATTTTGTCCAAGATACTTTTGTTCCTGTCATTCCATCACTCTAATGATTTCTTTCATGGGCAGTAAACCCTGAAATTTGGTGGAGGTGTGGGGTGGGGAAACACAGTTGACTATATTTACCTTGCATTTGACCGATACTCCACTGACTAATGAAGAATGAAAGGCAAAGTTGAACTTGATGATATTTGAACATGAAACATAAAGAGCTGGAACAGATACTGTTGAGCATTTTATCCCATATTAAACAAGAGCTAGCAAGAGAGCATTTAACCCATTACCTACCAGAGATCTCATATGAAATCACTTAAAAATTACGAATTTCGTAATTATCTGTCAATATTTACACATATCTAACCTTTTTGCTATATCTACTAGGTATATTTCTCTGATGTTCAAATGAGGTTTGCTAATTTTTCACCCAATATCTCGCTTATTTCTATTTGAAATGTTATTTTGATCATTCCAGCATGTTTCTAAGGCTGTTTTATGCTAGAAATCAAAGTTTCATAAAAAAAATTCCAGTTAATAGAATTATGGGAGGTAAAGGGTTAAGTAGTGATTTGACCTGCTAGGAATAGCAGGTCAAATCACCCTCAACTTGCACCTTTCTAAAAGCTGATTGGCAGACAATGGGTAATGTAATCCTAGCTATATGTAATGGGTAATTTAATACAAAGGGTAATTGTAATCCTAGTAAATATGCAATATCTGAGAGAAAAGAGAGATGGTCAAGGCTGGAATGCCTTTGATCATAAGTCTGCTCAGTCAGGGCTGACAAATTCAACAACAGCAACAAATGATTTTTTTTTTTTTCTTGACTAAACACCTTAGAGTATTTTGTTGAAAATTTTAAGTGCGCAAATGCCACTTGGTTGATAGAAAACATGTATAACTTAGTCATGTGCATGCATATTCACGTGTGCACACATGCACACACGTGAATAAATGTAAGTGTGTGTGTGTATTAACACATGTATAGACATTCATACATGTAAACAATAATCCCCAAAAACAATAGCCAAATATTCCTCAAATCACACCTTAGTGTCAAGAGGAAAATAAATCACTAACTGAAAATGTATTCCTAGAAACACAATCCGAGACAAAATAATAAATAAATAAATTAAATTAAATTAAAAAATGACAAACTAATCATGACTGGAACTGATGTTCCCTGTAACTTTTAGCCATAGGTGTGCACAGAAATTTGCACTGTGTACAAATTTTCTTTCTTTGTAGCATCTATGCAAGTAAATATTGCTTAAATTTCTTGAATTAAACAAATCTGATTTCATCTTGTAAACCATGCATGTGAAATTTTCAATCCGCCTCTCCTTGTTGTAAAATGTATCTGAATACACAAGTGCACAGCTCAGAGTGAGTGGTGCTGGAACACCTATCATAAGTGTACCTGGGGTACAATTAGGGTTCACTTAAGACTAAACAACATTTCATAAAGTAACAGTAATAGTAATATTCTGCAGTTTGTTTTGATGCTACCCATCATCACCAAGAGACAGTGTATGGTCCTTTGGGGAAGTGTTTTCTACAACAGCCACAAGCTGACCAAAGCCTGTTGAGATCTGGTAGCTAGAAACTGAAAGAAGCCCATTGTATTTGTTTGTGCATGTGAGTATGTGTTCGTTTGTTCTTGTCTTGATATTGCTTGATAGTTGTAAACTAGTATCGTCATCATACAAGTGGTGTCCTTTCCTCTGTGAAAATATGTCTGGCCACAGGAAAATGTTATTGTTTGCAAATGGTGAATTTTGGCAAGCAGATGGGCATCTGGCTGTATAAAATTTGCCTTAATGAATTATGTTAAGCATGACCTAAGGAAGCATGGAAAAATGGATATTAAAACGATAACAATGATTATAAAGGCAAAGATATTTTCAAAAAGAGCTTACCGATTCATCAGAATTTATGTTCTTTAATGTGTTTTCTAACTGCAAATAAAAGAAATATTTTTCCTTAAATTAAGACTTGAAAAATTCTAAAAAAAAAAAAAAAAATTCTAAACATACAGTTAAATTAACACAGTTTATGAATAATTAACATTTTAATAGAAGGAAAAGAAAATAACAGAAAGTAATTTGGTCAATGCTGAATGTAGGTTTCAGACGATTGCAAATGAGTTTGGAAACAATGTTAAACAGTAGAATAACACTGAGTCAGTTACTTTGGTAATACTAAGTGGATATAAACATCTGTGATGTGTGTGTCACTAACAAAACAAAGAAGAGATAGATAGACAGGCAGAATCATAAATATCTAAAACAATCTGTAAGAATTAATGGTTTAAGAATTGTGATGAGGGAAATATCAACCATTCCTCCAGCCCACAGTAACTATTGTGTAAGAGAATAGCTGCTGCATATTTTGTTACAGGGTTTAATTTATAAAATTATAGCTATTCAAATCTATTTTGGTGTTCTGTTATTACTGACCAATGCTGCAGCCTTTAATAGCAGTAATCTAGTTGATTCACTAACAATGTTAATGTACTTACAGTTTTTATGTATTTACTAGCAGAGATACCTGGCGTTGCTTGGGATTAAAATGACATAGTTTATGTATATATATATATATATAAACAGTTATGTTGAAACAGATGATACAGGAAAGTGCAGCATTGATGACAAAACATTTGTGGAATAAATTTTAAAGCTTTGCATAAATGACAATTTGAGATTAGCACACCAATTTGGACAGAATTATAATTTTTATAAGAATAGAATGGATCATATTTGAAAGCAGCCCCAGGTATTGTGAAGAATGAATTTTTACGTGATCTGTATCTGAGAGCTATTCTATTGGACCTCTGTGTAATCTAGTGTGCTAAACATTTTAATGATTCAGCATTAAGTGCTGATGTTTGAGAAAGTTTCCTCTCCCTTCTCTTTTGAGACTGTATTTGATGTGCTGCAGCTTGCGTTTGGTGATCTTTGGAAAGATCCCTTCTGTATTGAGACTCCATCTGACGTGCTGCAGCATGCTGTTGCTGATGTTGAGAAAGTCTCATGTCCCTTATGTCTTAAGACTCTCGCCTTCAGTTTTCTGAACTCCTCATTGCTTTATAGGTGTTTCTAGAGAGATTACGTTTTTTCTTTGGTGGCCTACTTTTCCAATATTTTAAAGAAAACATTGAGGATAGAAAAAAATATACATTAATCCCTATTTCTGTAAGCAGTTGTATGTAGTATGTTTATATTTTTGTATGCAGTGTAAATTAACCAAACATAAGCAAACTGCAAATACCTTGCAACTGCTGTGATAATTATGAACTGTTAATTGAATGGTAGATGTGTATTTTTATATAACTCGGACCTTCCATGTAATTGTTTTTTGTCAAGAGTTTCACCTCCAGCCATTCTCGTCACAAATGTTATATGTGTGTGTAGATGTGTGTGTTTAATAATGTACATAATGGGTGCACAAACACATTCATATACAAAATGTGATGATATGCACACATACACTCTCACATACAGTAACATACATATAGTAAGAGAGACACATGCATACAAACATTCACACATGTCAGTCGTCATGTGTATATGTATGTGTAGATGTGTGTGTTTAATAACGTACCTAATGCAGAAACACGCACAGTCAGAGAGACAAACACGCACAGTCAGAGAGACATACACACTCATATACTCAGAGACACATACTCATATATGTGACGTCATTGTGGTATAAAATGTCCTTTACTATCCCGTATGTACTGAACATGCAAAAACACACATAAAGTGAAACAATATTATTGTCTTAATACATTAGAATTAACAGTGAAACAATATTATATCACATAAGGAAATCAATTTGTTGACAGAAATTACAAACCCCATTTCAGCATATAAAGCTGTAGAAGAAAATAGGCTGAGTGAAAAAACTTGAGCCATTTTAGGATATCTTTATCTAATGCATGAACACTCGGTGTGGTTGAATTCTCATTGGTTAATTAATGAAGGTTTATTGGCTGTATCACAATGGTTTTCGATAAAGGGAGAAATGTAAATAGTGTATTTAAATAGACAGAGTGCAAAAAATTAAAAATAAGTAATGTTGTAGGGAGACCATACAAATAGTGTGAAGACAAAGATATTTACGCA
>NC_068985.1:107612431-107622223 GCF_001194135.2 Octopus bimaculoides
GAGAGAGAGAGAGAGAGAGAGAGAGAGAGTGTGAGTGAATGAAACAGGCAGACTTTAAAGAGAAGTACTGCAGAAGGTAAGTGAGAAAGAGAAGACATAAATAAACAGAGAGAGAGAAAAGGGAGAGAATCAGTTGAAAACTGCAGTTTTCACAGAAAAACCCATGCGTAAACCCTGGTTCATTTTCCGCATTACATGGGAACTCTGGGCAAAACGTTATAGTCTATGACCATCCTTGGCACATAAGTAATGTGTGTGTAAAGTTTGGTGAAAATTGGTTGGAAACTAGAAATGCATACAATGTACACACACACACACAATCTTTTGTTTTATATATATTTATATATAGATTTCTGAAATTCCACATTTAAAATGCAAACCACCTAATGGGTTCTGTTCCTGAGAAAACAAAATCAATACTTACAGGAAAGTACACAATTTTGAGACAATCCTTCACACATGCAATGTTTTAACTCTTTTGGTATCAAGCTACCTGAGACCACTCATTTCTATGATACAAACTTTCTGTTAAAAGTGATCTAAATTATAATTTCCACTAAAATTTCATGTTCATTTATGTTTCAAACACTATTTTAATAATGGTAAAGATATTTCATCATTTTAAAAATTAACTAAAACAAAGCCAGGCTATTTTAAGAGAAAGACTGGTAACAAAAGAGGTTAAAGTTCAAAATGTCTAGTTTTTACTGTTTAATTTTTACATTATTCTAGCTAAAATAATTAAATGTAAACTTTTACAACTTTACTAAAAAGACAACTTCGATCTTTGTAAGATTAATCTCTCCTGTCATGTTACAATAGCTATCTAGGAAGTATAATTCATGCCATTGTCACTTCAACTGGTCACCAATAAGTTGTATAGCTGTCTCAAAATGAACAAGAGTTTGTTATGATAATGTTCCTACTCTACCACAAAGAAAATGAAACCTATGTTGGGGTGTGTATAGCAAACAAAAGTGAAACAAATTAAAGACTGCTCTTCTATTATGAATGATAAGAAAGATCAAAGCAACATGTAATTGAGATAACATGTAAAAAATAACAACAATAAATATATACAGATGTATATTACAAGTGTCAGATTAACAAGATTAACTGTCTTTCTTTTTCTTTCCCCCATCAATAAACAAATATATGAATACAGCTGTTATTACACAGCAGGAGGGCACATAACCATATAAGCTTTAAGTAGTGACAAAAGTAGACTTGCTGTTTTACAATGTTATCTAAGATGGAAGACATTAAATGTTCAGGTTTTATAGCATTTTGCCTTCAAATTAAGGCACAAAACAATTTCTTTATTTTTCTATCATAATGAAATAAAATCAAAATTATAAGCTGGAGATTTTGAGTTTATGATACTGCCAACTCATTCCAAGAATTGATATAAGATAAAAAAAAAGGCCTACAAATGATATTTTAGCATTAATTACAAGCTATACTTAAAGAGAACTTCGGTATTTGATAGTCAAGCAAGGAGTAGAATAGATGAGTGGAGATACCTTTGCCCAATTATATAACATATTAAATTTTTAAGAAATTCTATAAAATCATTCATATTATATCAAATTGTTGGCTTTCTTCCTTAGCTGTGTTCACCAGCTTCAGTTTTTTTTTTTGGGGGGGGGGGGGTTATTTAGACAGTTTTTTTCCTGATTTTAATTAAGTCAACAGAAGGTACTTTAATAATATCTCAAAACTATATTGCTATCTATTTGCTTGTTATAACAAAGAAGCACACATAAGTCGATACATCATTATAAATAAATATGATATATATAATAGATGCAAGCTTAGTTGCATAGTTGAGAAGCTTGCTTCCCAATCACAATGTTAGGTTCAATTCCACTGCATGGCACCTTAGACAAGTATTTTCTACTATAGCCCTGGACTGACCAAAGCTTTGTGTGTAGATTTGATAGCCAGAAACTGGAAGACACCCATCATGCATGCATGCATGCATGCATATGTGTGTGCATGCGCACGTGCTAGCGTCTTCTTGACTTTGCATCATGATAGATGTAAACAAGTTCACTGTCATACAATCAGTGTTCATTTCCAATCTTGTGTGAAAAGATGAAATATTTTTCCATCTGGAAATGGGTGAGGGGTGATAACAGGATAAACATCCAGCCATAGAATATGTCTCAATAAATTCTGTCTGACCCACATGAGCATGGTCTGTGGTTGTTAACACGTTTCAGCTGATATACCCTCTAGCCTTCATCGGGTGTCTTGGGGAAAGTTCAAACTTGGGTTCTCATTCTTAAGGTATTTTTTCGATGTTGTTGTTGTTATTAATAGTGCAGGCTACTAACCCAAAGATTCCAAGTTCGATTCCAGGCAGTGGCCTGAATAATAATAATAATGATAATAACAACGTCGAAAAAATACCTTAGGAATGAGAACCCAAGTTCGAAATTTCCCCAAGACACCTGACGTAGGCTGGAGGTTTTTAAAATTCATCACTTTCTTTGGTTATTTTACTATCTCTAGGGGTTTCGCAAAGGCAATGAGCTGACAAAATCGTTAATATTTCAGAGAAAATGCTTAGTGACATTTCTTCAAGCTCTTTATGTTCTGAGTTCAAATCCCACTGAGGTTGATTTTGCCCTTCATCTCTTCAGGAGTCAATATAATTAAATACCAGTCAAGTACAGTGGAAGGGGCAGGGGCAATAAAAATGACTTGTCCACTATCTTCAAAATTACTGGCTTTGACTCCTGCAACAGACCAGCAACCTATTCAGGGGGATTGTTGTGAACTTGGTCACTTATATGCCATGGAACCTAGGAAACCAGCCTCATGAGACTAGGGCTCAAGAAAAATAGAAAAGGATGGGGAAGGTTCATGTCAGTCAGCTTCCCTTTTTTAAGCAGAAAGAAATAAGTTATTTATAGTAATGGTAGAAATTCAAAATAGAAAGGAATGCAATATTATTTAAGGTAATGTTTAAAATACCACAATATTGATTTCTTCACAACTGATTTCCTTATCGATTTCTATATTAAATTAATCAGCTGTATACAGAAATGGGGTGTTTATCAAGCATGAAAGAGTGGGAGATTAATGCAAAATTTCATACACCAAAACATCCATACCACTAAACGTTAATTTTAGTCACCTTTTCAAAACTAAGATCAGTGAGAATCCATGAATCATTCTTGTTAGATCACACTTTTTCAGTTTTTTTTTTTTCAATAGTAAATTAAACTTCAGCACAAGATATTTGAAAAGATTATATTAAAATGTTCGTGACTTGAGACATACATGGAAATAACATTCCTGCAAAGCCTCTCAAAATGCTAATATTTAATAAAGCATATATTTAATCAGAGGGCAGAAACTATTCTCTAAATCTATGGATAGTGTGTAAGAGGTGAATCAGAGGATCGTGTTGAAAGGTTTAGAAAAACAAAACAAACTTGTAAGTGTAAATAATGTATAATATATACTAACCAAGTCATAGAGTAGATAAAAATGGATGACAATTGCTAACAATCTAAATACACAAAATGTTTAGAGATAAAAAGAATTTTTTATGAAGAGAAAAGAAACACTTTTGAAAAGATCCTATGGCTTGCTTAATCACATATAAATATGCATAGAATTGTTTTCATTTCTCTCTTTCCCTTTATATGTATATATATTTACCCTTCCATATATAGCCACTGACAATTTCAGTGTGTTTATGGTACAATAACTAACAAATTGCAGTATAATGATTATATAACCTCCTGTACAACTAAAATTAGAGGTAGTGAAATGCCACTGTAATTGTCTAGTAAAATTCTGGAAAGTTAAACAGGTGCATCTAAATAGGCTAATTGAGCTGTTCTATGGGGTAATTTCTATCAATTTCAAATACTCAAATGTATTCAGACAAATCCCTTTAGAGAAAAATCTAGCTCGCTAATTTAAATGTATTCGTTTCCTTTTAGTATTATGTTATACTGTTTATATTAGTTGAACTGGTGACCTCATCTTGATTGATACTTTGACTTTGTTTCGGCTGTTGCATGCTCCAGCCTTCTTCAAGAGTCTTGTGTCGAACTCGGTTGTTATATCAGAATTTCAAACCAAACCCCTTATTTGATTTACAGGAGTACAGAGCTCTCATTCTGTTGTCTGCATTTTGTGACTTTTTTTTTTTTGCCAAGAGGTTCTGAATTTGATCCCTGGCAAAGCACGAAAGCAATTCACATAATGCAACTCAAGCACCAAGAAAGAAAAAAAAGTCACGAACTGCAGAGAAAACCATGAGAACAGTGCAACCCTGTAGATCAAATAAGGGATTAGGTTTGAAATTCTGATAGAACAACTGAAGTGTTAAGAAAGTAACAATAAAGGTGAGGATACCAGTTTGGTTAGTATAAACAGTTTAACATAATTCTTATAGAATTGTATTGTTTTTAGAAGTTTCAATAATTTTACTGCATTCCTGCTGGGTATAGTTGATTATAAAGACCCTAATACCTATTTTATAAATACTGGAGTAATGAAAAGTCAAGTTAGATCGCTCACAATTTGAATGCAGAATATAAGGGGTATAACTAAATACTGTAGTGTATCTTATTCAGTGTCCTACCAATTCTACTGCCATTTGAAAAATTAGAATGACCAAAATAAAAGAGTACAAATATTCATAGACTATACAGAGAGAATTTTTCTACATTTACATTACTCTTCAACTAGATCAGCCCAAGGACTGTGGCCATGCTGCCACAATGCTTATGATTAAAGGAATTATTTTTAGAAAAGAATGTACTTTATGCAAGTCACTTATCAGTGATGTAAATGTAATTAACATTCTTAATCAGTAAAAAATTTTAATTAGTCTGATGTTACTATCTTTGTTTTTTGCCTTTGTCTTGCTTTTATATTTTCATTTGTAAATGTTTAACAGTTGTTGAGTGAAAGAATAAAAGTAGTTGCTTGGTCTGAGAAAGATACTGATCAAGAAGTCTAATTATCATACTGCAGATGCATTTAACAAACACCAGCATGGAGAAATGGATGTTGAAGTAGAGATGATGCTGAAGTTATGTTTATTTAACTAACTATATTTTAATTTTGATATCTCTAATAGTAGAAAAACTCTTGCTAGATTATCGCTACATTATGGTATCAACTTTCTAAGACATGGGACAAAGAGGTGGTAAAAAGATCTATAGACTCAAGAGAGGATGACAGAGTACCAAGACTTCTGGTAGTTTGCTGTGCTTGAAAAGACATGTTAAGCTTAGTAAAAGTATGGTTGTCCTTGCATACAAGCATGTCCCCTGTATCCCTCTCCAGATGAATCTTGCAGGCTCATAGGTGCTGGTGTCACTTATAAAGCACCCATACTGGTGCCATGTAAACACACTGGTGCTAGTGCTGTGTAAAAGCACCCAATACACTCTGTAAAGTGGTTGACATTAGGAAAGGCATCTAGCCATAGAAACCATGTCAAAACAGACAGGAGACCTGTCAGCTCCTGTCAAACTGTCCAACCAATGCCAGCATGGAAAATGGACATATGATGATGATGCATTTAAATGTACAGCTTAATCACAAACCACTGAAGACAGTCAGTAGTAATGAAGAGTAATTTAAGTAGATATTCTTTGACTGTGTGGTTAAGAAGCTTGCTTTGTAACCATATGGATTTGGTTTCAGTCTCAGTGCATGGCACCTTGAGCAAGTGTCTTCCCCTATAGCACTAGGACAACCATTTCTTTATGAGTGAATTTGGTAGCATTACAAAGAGCATCCATACATTGCAGCATGGATGATGTTGGGAAAGGGATTTATATAGATTGTTGGGCCTAAATATGTAATTCTGGAACACCTGCTCATGTTTATCACCAACATAACCATCCAATTACAATCAATACTCATTGGACTGCTACAGTAAAATATTTGTGAGCAGCTCAAGACATCCATTCTTAGAGATCTCCTCACCAGCATATATCAATTCTATAAGAGAGTCCTTATTCAAGAATTTACACCAGTAATATCAAAGCATTTCTTGGATTTTTCTCTGTAAAATTTGTAAATTTCAAACCAACTAAAAGCCTACCCAATATCTTGTTTTGTTAAAGACAGTTTCGTGAAACAAAGACAAGTGACAAAATTATATATAGGCACAGGTGTAATTGTGTGGTAAGAAGTTTACTTCCCTACCACATGGTTCTAGGTTCAGTCCCACTGCATGGCACTTTCAGCAAGTGTCTTATGCTATAGCTTCAGGTTGACCAAAGCCTTGTGAGTGGTAGGCAGAAATTGAAAGAAGCTTGTCATATATATATATATATATATATATATATATATATATGAGAGAGAGAGAGAGATATCACTGCTTGACAACCGGTGCTGATGTGTTTACGTCCTCATAACTTAGCAGTTTGATGAAAGAGACAAATAGAATAAGCATCAGGCTTAAAAGAAAAGAAAGTACTGGGACTGATTCATTCAAAGTCTCCAAGGCAGTGCCCCAGTACAGCCACAGCCTAATGACTGAATCAAGATTTTATATATGTATATATATGTATATATATATATACATATATATATATATATATATATAAAATATATATATATAAAATATATATAAAATGAAATAACTATAACAACAAACTGTAGTCCACTGCTACTTTATACAGGAAAAATACTAGTGATTAATTTTTTAGATGACTAATTAAACATTTTGGGGACTAAATAGCTTCATCTTTTCTGTAATTACTTTTTAAACATGGTTTAGACTTCAATTGTCATATGTTCAACATATGTGTGTATGTGTGTGTCCTCAGCTAAAATTGAACTAATAAACCTTCATTTCATGCAATATCTCCAGGTTTTCATTGCAGTACATCTATATATATATACATGATATCTGATGATAAACACAAACTAAACTGCTCAAAATGTGTTTTACAAAAAGAGAGTAATGATGAGGTGAGTAGTTTTTAAACAATTTCTATTAGTAAAGTTATTCTAACTAAACTTAGAGTATTATCTATTGGGGAAGTTTAAGAAGGCAATTCCATGGTGGTTGATGGATCCAGAGTTTATTGTATTCCTATCATTGGTGTTGCACTTTGTCCAAGGCCAAAAGATTTTAATTGCAGGTCCAATGTATCCAGATGAAAATAGGTAGAATGGATGGTATAGCTTTCAGCCTTCAGTGGAAAGGTTTTGAGACATTTTGGCACTATTTGGAATCACTGATTTAATGCTGACTCAGTTGACATCAGACATTTTAAGGTTTCTTTCATTTTCTCTCTCTCTCTCTCTCTTTTTTTTTTATGTACACGTGTGTGTATGTGTGTGTGTTTGCATTCAGCTCTAAAACGGGTTGAATGGCCATTCATCTGTGCCAAATCGTCAGTATCTGAACATCCACACCCATTCGTCTCATTCCATCCGTGGAAACGCTCCTCAACAATTAATCAATGAGTGTTTCATTAGTTAGCAATGGTGAGTTCAAACCCTGACATGTGAAGGAAGGGGTATGAACCCTAAATAAGTAGTGTCAGAAACGATCATCTTGAGGGACTCAAACATTTAAAATCTGTATACACACAACTGACTTACAGTATATAGTGCAGGCTAAACAAAAATGTATGTATTGCAGATCAAAATCAGATTCAAACGTGCAAGCAAGCGCTGATAACTTCTCACATAAGCTCATTAAAAACATAGAGTAAAATATAGAGATGATACTTAGATTATAGCATAAATAAAATAAAACAATATAATAAATATTTGCTGCATTAGTAAGAAGTAAAAATTCAGTGCCAATTAAGTGAAAAACCTTAATCCTAGAATAGACATATAAAATATATAGATTAAATCTCCACCGTCACAACCACCAACATCATCATGATTATCATTAATACCATCAAACACATTCTGATGATCAGTAACAAGTTAGTATCTTGTCAAGACACGTGAGAAAACATGGTTTGGCATGTGCACAGATTTGTCAGTAATAGCTATTGATTGACAAGCTTTCTCGCAAAAAAATGTAAACATTTACTTCATTACTATCAACTGTAACAGAAATTCTCACAAACAGAACTATGATAAGTAAATAAGATACCGAAAGTTACGTATGAACTTTAAATATCATCACAATCGTTTAATGTTCACGTTCCATGTTGGCATGGGTATATATTAGTTGAGATTTAAATATATAAGTGACGTACATATGGAAATTAAAAAAAAAAAAAAAAATAAATAAATAAAAAGGTAGGAATCTGTAGGTAACTATCTGGTAGGAGATGAACATTCAAATGGTCAGCAGCAGATTTTGGTCATATTCCAGTTGGGGTGAGTGAGTAAGAGCGTGTGTGCGATTGAGAGAAGAATAAGGATATTAGGATACTGCAGTTAATTCCTAGAACTGTTCCAACACATGTACATGTGTACACACCATACACATGCAATATATACTTAAATTTAAACAAATAAATACATTCATAAATTAGTATTTATATGAATAATATTTTTTATAAGGAAACCTTTGATATGAATAAAATGTTTGTATGCACATACAAACACACACACACACACACACACAATGCATCTAAAAGGAAAAGTCATTCATAGAAGGAAATCAACAACAAAAGAGACAGATAAACAAAGTTTTTAGTTAACATTTATAAGAGAACAAAGATAAAAATTAAGATTTCCTGACTATCTTATCACCTTTTAAGCAATGTCCTATGTTTACCTATATCACATGTAAAGCAGAGTTCACTGACATATGAAAAGAACATAAGTAAAAATAAAGTAAACAAGTAGAAATGTTACCATTTTGAATTCATCATGAGAAATACATCGCATAACTGGTTTGTTTTCTGTAGACATTTTTGTAAGAAAAAGTTTAACCAAAACTTGGCTACTGTGTGTGATAGTGAGTGAGGTGACTGTCTAATAATATAGTAGTAGGTCGGATACAACTAAACATGAATGGGGTGGCTGGCTGAGATGAATAAGTAGGTGGAGCATATATAGCCACTGAACCAACAGCTATGATTGACAATTTAGATATAAAACTAGCAGGGCACAGAAAACAGTCTGCTTTCAGCTGACATGTCAATTATGCGCTGTTATAAACTATAAGCACAACTTTCCTTACAAGTAAACCAACTACCAAACAATAGTGAATAGATCTGAAAGTAGCCAGGTGGTGGTGGTTGTAGTTGTAGTAGTGGTGGTGGTGCTGGTGTTATTTACTGAACTAGCCCTTGGTCATTATAGGATTTAACAGAAAAAAATATATATATTTGGTTTTTATTTTCATTTCTTATTAAGGAAATAAATCATATGAACGTGTAATATAATAAAAAATCAAAATGAATAAGACAGGTGTGCCAATAATATTTTAGTTTGAAAGGCAGTGAGCTGGCAAAAACGTTAGCACGCCGGGCAAAATGCTTAGTGGTATTTCGTTTGTTTTTACGTTCTGAGTTCAAATTCCTCTGAGGTCGACTTTGCCTTTCATCCTTTCAGAGTCGATAAATTAAGTACCAGTTGCATACTGGGGTTGATCTAATTGACTGGCCCTCTCACCCAAAATTTCAGGCCTTGTGCCTGGAGTAGAAAAGAATATTTTAGTTTGATTAATAATGTGTTTCACAGGTATTCTAAGTATACCTTACAGGTTGTTTATAGTCAGTCAGCTCAAAGAAAAAATTTTTTTTTAGCCCAGTTGGGTCACTAAAGTGTGTTTATTTCTTTGAGTGAAATAAACTTTAAAATATTCCACTGAAATATCCCAAA
>NC_068985.1:107622578-107626590 GCF_001194135.2 Octopus bimaculoides
GTGATGGCACCTGTGCCCAGCATTGCCTTCCTGGCACTTGTGCCAGTGGCACGTGTAAACACATTCGAGCAAGATCGTTGCCAGTGCCGCTGGACTGGTTCCTGTGCAGGTGGCACGTAAAATACACCATTTTGAGTGCGGCCGTTGCCAGTACCGCCTGACTGGCCTTCGTGCCGGTGGCACGTAAAAGCACCCACTACACTCTCGGAGTGGTTGGCGTTAGGAAGGGCATCCAGCTGTAGAAACTCTGCCAAATCAGATTGGAGGCTGGTGTAGCCACCTGGTTCACCAGTCCTCAGTCAAATCATCCAACCCATGCTAGAATGGAAAGCGGACATTAAACGATGATGATGATGATGAAACAGTTTCCTTCTCATACATATTGAGAAATATACACATACATAAAGAGAGAAAAAGAACAAGAGAAACATTAGAATGTCTGACGTCAAATAACTCAGCATTGAATCACCGATGCCAAATAGATGGTGTCAAAAAGTCTTGTACCTTTCCTACATAGGTAGCAGATGCCCAGGTGA
This sequence comes from Octopus bimaculoides, assembly GCF_001194135.2. NCBI lineage: Eukaryota > Metazoa > Mollusca > Cephalopoda > Octopoda > Octopodidae > Octopus > Octopus bimaculoides. Next base: position 107,623,115 of record NC_068985.1, read on the forward strand.
AGTAAACAGGGCCACATGTTAGCCTTACCACCTTAAATGACCAGCCAATTTTAATGATTTAAAAACATGTTTAATCTATATATTCAAATAGTCAGGCCCACATGAAAATTATTAAATTGTAACATTTACTTACATAAGATTTACATAAAAAAAGAGAATTAAAAGTGCAAAACAAGTGAAATAACAGTGCATTATTTTGCCTCAGCTTAATGAAATGGACCATATAACAGGAGATTAGGTTTGGTTTTAGTTTGAATGGATAAAAGTCAATAATTTAGAAGGTGACCTGTAGAGGACAGAACAATGATTATTTCGATTCTAGGACAGAATAATGCTTATTTCGATTCTAGGACAGAATAATGATTATTTGGATTCTAGGATAAATTTGTATGAAGTAACATTGGGTAGGCTAATTCAGCTTTTGTCTTGATGCAAGTTGAAGATGCAGTATCCCCATAAAAGGAGGGGGCGGGTCAATGAATGACATAAGTTATCATAGTGATTCAAATAGTATATATATTAGATAGTGTTGTGAACTATAATTGATTGATAGCAGGAAGAGTTGAGGATAGTTGAATATAAAATAGCTGCGTCCCAACTCAAATACATAACCTCGTAGTAATAAAAAGCACAAGTGGCAAGTTCATCGCATAAATAAAAATAATGCAGGCTATTTATATAAATTGTTCTTCAGTTTATGGTTATGCTAGCCATATGATGAATAGTGACCTTTCAAAGATATTTATTTCCCTTCAGAACTTGAAGGAAGAGACAAGGAATGAGGCTATTAAAAATGCTCTGGACTGAAGGTTACTTAGCCTGATAAACACATTGGCAGACCTAATTAAAGATCAAAGTATCCTAAAATAGTTGATACTCCATGTACCAATAGTTGATACCTTCAGACAAACTAAATATTTTGTGTTAACTTTTATAATTTTTCTTAGGACATTGATAACAAACAAATGACATGCATGTCATAGTTGACACACTGATGAAGTTAAAAAATATCTCCCTGTAATTATGTCAAAAAGCTAATCTAGAAGTGTGGCACTCCTATAACAGTATGATAAACCCTTTTCATAGAAACCTACCTGAAATCACCCTTGGTTTGATAACATAAATTTTCTGTTTTCAAGTGATTAAATTAAAACCTATCAAAAGTTCACGTTCCAAAAACCAACTTAATAACAACAAATTTATATAGGCACAGGAGTGGCTGTGTGGTAAGTAGCTTGCTTACCAACCACATGGTTCCGGGTTCAGTCCCACTGCGTGGCACCTTGAGCAAGTGTCTTCTACTATAGCCTTGGGCCGACCAAAGCTTTGTGAGTAGTTTTGGTAGATGGAAACTGAAAGAAGCCTGTTGTATATATATATATATATATATATATATATATATATGTATGTGTGTGTATATGTTTGTGTGTCTGTGTTTGTCCCCCCCAACATCGCTTGACAACCGATGCTGGTGTGTTTACGTCCCCATAACTTAGCGGTTCGGCAAAAGAGACTGATAGAATAAGTACTAGGCTTCCAAAGAATAAGTCCTGGCGTCGATTCGCTCGAATAAAGGTGGTGCTTCAGCATGGCCGCAGTCAAATGACTGAAACAAGTAAAAGAGTACTAAATTCTACAGTATTTTTAAACCTAACTGGAAAAAAAAAAAAAAAAAAGCAATGCATTTTAGTACAAATTTGGTTATGAAAGAGTTAAAGAAATTAAAATTCCAACATGCTGGTCTGGTCAAAAAAGGTTTACCAACACTGTTCCAGACCTTCTTACTATGAGAAACTGAAAGATCTCATTTTCTGACTTAACTGTAGACACTATAAATTATAGAGTTACTTTCAGTATGGAGCACAAGTACCATTTTTATCTCTATTATATAGAAAGACATTTTGTTAGATTTGGCTGCCAAAAAGACAAATTGGAAATGAGGGAACGATTAGAGGTTGTGTGTACTTTTCCCAAATTACATTGACAGATATCATCTATATAGTTCAGCAACACAAATTCTCTGTTGAAGATTGTCTAAGAGTCAATATTTCTTTAGAAAGCTAAACAAAGTGTTTCTTGATCTATTGCTTATTCTTTAACTTCAGATGGTGTACAACATAGAGCATCCTAGTATACTGCATTGCAGTATGGTACAGCAGCTGTGCTATGCCTGACATTATTACTATTTCACTTCTTACTCATAGTTGACAGTGCAAGGCTGCACCATCATGTACAACACATACACTAGTCACTGCAGATACAAGATGTTTACCTTACTGTCACCTGGGTGCTGTTGTTATTACAGTGTTGTTATATCATGTTTTCAGGCCTTCTTAATCAAGATCATGAAAACTTCCTTTCCAAAGACAATCACACAGTTGAATAATACTGATGTTAGTGGACATGATGTATTCACCCACACAATTTAACACCTATTTTTTCATGCTTGCATAAGTCAAACAGAATTTTCTCAGGCAGATTTTCTACGAATGGAGATCCTTCCTACTACCAACCTCGACCTGTTTTCAAGCAACATTCCTTTTTCCCAAGGCGGGACATGTTTACATGGAGGATTGAAAATGAAAAGCATCACTTGTATGACAGTGACCTTCATTTGATAACTATTGCATGATGTCAAAACAAGGACACACACACATGCAACAGGTTACTTTCAGATACTGACTACAAATCCACTAGAAAAGCTTTGGTTGGCCCAAGGGCTATAAAACAAGACACCTGTCCAAAATACCATGTAATGGGACTGAACTCGAAACCAAGTGGTTGGGAAGTAAACTTCTTCACTCTGCAGCTATCCGGCATGCAAATATACATGTGTATGTTTGTGAACAAATGTTTATAGTTATACATAGTTATTATATATATTTGGCTCCCTTAGCTTCATCGTACTTGGATGAAAGTGCAATAATATTTAGGGTTTTTCAATTTTTTTAGATATATTTTTTTAATGATATTTAATGATATTTTTAGGAAAATGCAAAATACATTAACATGAAATGCATTAAAGAACATTAAATCGGTATTCTGATGTCAGATACACTTAAAGAAACAAAAAGTTAAAATGATCTGAAATGGTAAAAACAAAGCTCTGTAGAGTTCATAAATGAAAGCAGTCATCTTTGAACTTTGTAGTAAAAATATATTTAAATATATTTAAGCTGCTGACATCACTGTTTTAAAATAATTTACTTTTCATCATACTTTATGACCATGAAATGTGAAGTGTTGAATATGATTATATCACATGTAAGAAAATATAATTGAAAAATCTTGGAAATAATTTGGTATTAATTGTTAAAGAGATCTCTTACATGGATTAGACCAGTGTTTCTCAACCTTTTTACTCTTGTGTAACCCTTAAAATAAATTACGTGTCTCAAGGTACCTCTGCACAAAAAAAAAATTATATACCATATCCTTCTCATTTTTTCATCGTAGTTCATATGGTGAATATGATT
>NC_068985.1:107626660-107634685 GCF_001194135.2 Octopus bimaculoides
TATAGGGTGTCCATAAATTACAGACATCATTAAATATATCCCAAATGGTTGTTATATTTTTTTGATAACATAATAGGTTAGATAGGACGTCTATATTACAATAACCAGAATATGTTATGCATGTATAGTAATATTACGATCATGAAATTAGCATTAGCTTATCTCACTCTTTCTCGCAAAATCCATAGGAACCTTTTGCAGAACCCTAGGGTTCCGGAGAATCCCGGTTGAGAGATGCTGGATTAGACATTTACTATATATGATGAAACTCAAGAGCTTATAAATATTTCTTAAGTTTCATCAAATACTGACTTGAAACAATATTAGCAGGTGCTGTTTGGTTAAGATATCACTGCAATCATTTGATCTAATGTACACCAGGTGAGAATTTAGACAGATTTACAGACAAATTCAACTGTCTCAGGGCCAACTGAAACCATATGCTAGCTTCACTCGAGTGTTTTTAATTAAGACTGATGTTTATGATATTATTCATAATAACCTTGGTTTATTTGGAGTATTACTAAGTCCCTTCTACTTTCACATGAGTTTATAAACACCAAATGCACCAAACTTTCAGATCCACAAATGTTCACAGTAATGTGCATTGGACACTATACACATTTAAGTATTCTGATGTATCAGAGAGGTCATTGCTGAAAATATAAGTGCCACCCATATTTTTTTTGTTTAACTTAGCAATGCCTCATAGAGTATATGTAGACTCCAGACATAACATGTGTGAACTCCAGGAATTTAGTCAATGATAGAATATGTAGCTTCCAGACATTCAACCAATAGATTACACAGAACATATATGCCCTCCAACTAAAATAATCATATCCATGAAACTACATTCCCACTCCTTCACTATATTCTGAAATAAATCCATGATGTCAATATTTTCAGAGACAGCTAAATAAATATTCCATCAGTATGAATCTAGAAATTTCCATGTGATACTAATTATATATAATGAATATTTAAAATTTATCATCCATACAGGTAGACACAAACACACAAAGTAAATACAAGGCTATCAAAGTATTAGATTGCTAGCTCACAGGTTACGAGTTCAAATCTATATCAGGTATTTATGATGTTTGGATAGAACATTTGATTCTATAAGTTTCAGTTCACCCTTCTGTGGGAAAACTAGCAGAATAACTTTCACATGTAATCTAACTTGTGTTAAAGTAGGGGTCAATTTACATCCAAGAAGAATTCATCTTACATGCTTAAAGTTCAAGAAATTACAGTGTAGCACCAACCCTATGGACTTAGTTGTTGATGACAAGGTTAACTTTCATCCAGAGACATACAGATAAGCAGTGTCAAAAGTATAGAGAAAATCTAAATGAAGGAATAATGTAACAAAACTATGATTCAAGATATAAGAATTTCAGACATAGAATAAGATGCCAGCTGGCTTGACAATAAGGATTTATTTTCGTTATATGGTTTCTGACCAAAATCATTCTAAAATTGTTCTTCTTCTATGCACATGTATGTTTGTAGTGCATATATATATATATATATATATATATATATGTACGTGTGTACATATATAACCATAAATGGCGTCAATAGAAGATTAGTTTTTGAACTAGATAATTAAGATGACCTTCACATCAAGTGAAAGGTTAGGGCAGGAAAAACCAATACTAGTTTTCTTGAAGCTAGACATTGGAGGGGGGGAAAAATGAAAAACAAAATTATAAAAATACATAAACTTGTTTACATGTTCAAAGCCACCAATTAAACTGTTATTCACAATTTGATATAATCAAAGCATTCTTCACAACCAGACAATTTAAAGGAGAAGCCTCTGCAATAATAACAGCAACTTAAATCCTTACTGGCTATTTTCCATGATGTTTTTCCCAGGTTTAGCATACAAGTTTTAGTGAAGTGGGGGGTATTTTAACCTCAAAAGAACACCAAAGCTCATGATTTTATGCTACATGAGTCCACAGCAAAATCTCAATGTGAAAATGTGGCTTGCTAGAAATGACAGCCAAATCATCTTTAAATCACACAATACTATTTTAAATACAATATTAGACAATGCAGTCCTACATACTTCTAAAAAGACAAGATGTTTATGAGTGGAATGTCATGATCATAGATCTGCTCAATCAAGAGAGCCCTGGGGTTACACAACAACAACAAATTAAAAGGAGTAATGAAAATACACCTTGTTTATTTACAAAATGAAGCCAAAGTAAAATTTGATCAAAAGACAATTCAACCTATTTGTTATGATATTTCAATTGAAATACACTGGCTTTGTTTGAATTAAGTTTTAAAATAACTCGTTATTAAACTAGATTTTAGAACATAAATTGACATAAATTTTGATAGATTTTAATTTAGATCATTTTAAAACAGAAAATTTTGTATCATAGAACCAGGGACAGTCTGTAGCTTAGTTATCAAAAGGATTTCATATTTTATCTTCTACTTTCAGTCATTATACTGCAGCCATGCTTAGATACTGCATTGCATAGTTTCAATCAAACAAATCGACCCCAGTACTTATTGTTTTATAGGGATATAAATAAACCAACACCAGTTATCAGGTGGTGATGACAAATACACATATATGCCAGGCTTCTACACAGTTTCTGTCTATCAAATTCACTCACAAGATTTCGGTTGATCGGGGCACTTGCCCAAGGTGCTGCACAGTGGGACTGAACCTACAACCATGCAGTTGCAAAGAACGCTTCTCAACCACACAGTCAAAACTGCACCTACAAAACAAACATTCCATAAACAACTCAAATTCCTATACATTTTCAAAAAGTTCTGCTGTAATGACTACAAATGACTAAACTATTTTATAATGGCTAATTGTCTACCTTAAAATGAACACCTACAATGTGAGTGATACAATAATGCAGTAACGATCACCAAATTATCTTTTACCTATTTCAGTCATTAAACTGTGGTCATACTGGGGCACCACCTAGAAAGTAACACGTTCCTGTGCCAGGAATTGAATTTGGGTCACCTGGGCGATCATTTTGACATGTTTTCAAGGAAGACTGAAAATGAATGACAGACCTTGTATGATAGTGACACTCTTTAACAATTAAATGTGATATCAACACCAAGAGATACAAATGCATGCACACACACACAAACAGGTTTCTTTCAGTTTTTATCTACCAAATCTATCCACAAGGTTTTGGACAGCCCTTGGCTATACAAGACACTTCACCCAGGGTGCCATGCAATGGGACTGAACTTGAAACCATGTGGTTAGGAAGAAAACAACTACACAGTACACCTACACCCATCAATATTTTACTTGATGTAGGATAACAATGCACATAGAAGGCATAGTTCAGAGTTCACATTGGTCTAGGAGTTTATGAAATATGGATTTCTAACATTGGGCAAGACCTCAGACTTGGTGAGGTGAAGAAGATATAGTTGTTTAAATATCACCCTCAATAAGATGTAAGGTAAAGTTGATTTTGATTAGATTTGAACTCAGAATATAAACATCAAAAAACATTTTGACCAATGCTCTAACAACTCAATGCTATTTCAGTTGAGGACAATCCTGGTAGAAATACATGTAACCTTGTTTATCACTGATTCATTTATCACTGATCTGGGATAACATGGTATGCTTGATAGTGAACCATGTTACATTTAAAATGGATTGATCTATGATAACACGAGTCAGTGAGGAGTTGATTCTGTTCATACCACAAAAATGCCTTAGTAACAATTGCTTGTTTACATGACTGCTGCATATTTCTATAAGGATCTACTCAGACCCACCAACGTAGAATCAGTGAATAGAAAAAAATATGAAGGCATCTAATCCTGACAAATGATGCAAATGAATATATTCTCTACAGGAAGGATAGAAAAATAATAGATTTATAAGCCTTAAAATTCACCCCATAATTGCCCACGGGCATATGGCGTAGTGGTTAAGAGCGCGGGCTACTAACCCCAAGGTTCCGAGTTCGATTCACGGTAGCGACCTGATTAATAATAGTAATAATAATAATAATAATAATAATAAAATAATAATAATAGTAACATCGATAGGAATGAGAACTCAGGTTCGAAATTTCCCCAAGACACCTGACGAAGGCTGGAGGGTATATCAGCCGAAACGTTGTGTTAACAACAAACAAGATGAGGACGAATATCCGTCAAATGTAAATAATGTAAATAATGTAAATAATTCCTCATCTCTTAAATATAGAACTGTATGATTTATATTGTTACTCAATGAGTTTTATCACAAATTCCACCCTTTACTGTAGTGTTAACTGTTGACATTGATCTACACCTATCTATGCAATCATCAACCACACCTGAAACAAATGAGAAGAAATTAAATTACTTTTGTAATATCTAATTTAAAGCGTTATAATTTTTAGGTCAAATCAGGCTGGAACTGACTGCCTTATCACAACAAAAGTTATGTAATAAATAGCAGAATATGTAAGCATCAATTTAGATATACACCTTGACTTCTTACTAAAGTTTCTGCATATAAGAAAGAAAGCCAGTACTGAACACTAAGTGTGCACTCATGTGCTGGGGGTAAATTTTTCATCAGCTCTAAAGGTCTTTTAAAGGCTGGTATTTAACTCCCGTTTTGTGCCCTGAATCACTAGCAACAGAACATTATAATCACAGTTAACAGAGATGATCTGATATCTATTCTTGACAGCTCGAAGACTTAAAATAATGTAGAACAGAGTGTCCTACCCAGAAACATAACAAAACATGAGCAGCAAATCTGTTATCGATGAGCTGGTAGACCAACACTTGTATCTCCCCAGCAGCTTCAGTTCTATTACACATCTCAGTTTCATGTGTATGTTTCAGATATCTTGTACAATATTTATACAGAAAATATAAGCAGGTTGCCTGGTTTAACACAAGTTCTCCAGCTTGTAAATCACTACACCTATAGGAGATGATAAGTGAAAATAGACACTAACTATGCATTGAGCAACAGAAACATTCGTGTTAATCTCTTAGCACTGTCACATTGACCGCAAAGGAAAAATTACTAGAACAAGATATAGATTAGTTTCACCAAACATCTTATGAAGGTAAATGAAGTATCTGTTGACATATATTAAAAGTCACGACATAATAATCTGACATAATCTTAGTTTACAGCAATATCAGCTATGGTATCAATGATTCTACATCCATTTCCTCATGCTAAGTCTACAGTCTGTCCCTCAATATATATATATATATATAGATAGATATTTCTTCCCCCTCAGATCATCTCTAAAACAATAATCTTTTACATCAGATATAAGTACTACTAAGTCTTTCTTGTTTGAGCCATGTCAACATAGTATTAGTCCATTGGCTGTAGTGTGTCACCAGCATAATATTCTTCTCTGGTACTAACCGAATCTTGCTTGTTCATCTAACAGTTATATACCATTATGTAGTGGAGGATGACTACTGACCAGTATATTATTGACTTATAATGCTAAACTCAATCCTTCTCAAAGCTAGTGTAGAAAAAAAAAAAAGACCTTACCTGGAAGTTGTAATTTCGCAAACCCATTAGTGTAACTATATGGATTAAAATTAATGATAATGTTTTTCTGACTGTTGATTTCATGTTAAGATTTTATTGTAAAACAATGTTTAATTTGATTTACCAGATACATGAAGAAAAAGATCATAGAGCTGACAGCAAAGGGAATCTCTCTTCAAATAATGGGTAGATTGCACAATGATTGTGTAGGAGTTGCAAGACAAAGGCATTAAACACTGAAGATGTGTAACAAATGGAGAGAATGAAGCAAGCATACTCTGCTGGATGCGTGATGCTAGAGTGCATGAGGATGAGGGATGAGTTGAGAAAAAAAAACAGAGTAAAAGAGGAATCATAGTATGCGTAAAAGTGTATTATTATGGATATGTAATGTGCATGGATGATAAGAGATAGGCAAAGAAGTATCAAGTGGTTCTTGTAGAAGGAAACTGGAAAAGGAAGACCAAGGAAGACTTAGACAGAAGTGGTGGAGGATGATCTCAGGATGCAGAACTTCACAAAGGAAATGATAAAGAAATGCAATAAGTGGCAGACTGCTTTGTTGGAGGAGACTTCTCCAACCCTTGCAAGAATGGAAAAACAGGCATATAAATGATGATCATGATGATGTATGTCGGCTGAGATTGCAGTCACCATTACTTCATGCAAGAACTTTGTACTTTTATCCACTAGAACCCAAGTAATCTATATTTCAGTTTCAGAATAGGTACCATCATGTTGCTGCGTGGGGTTGGCTGGGCCCATCCAGCCATAAAACATTACTATGTAAAAACCCATCCAACACATGTTAGCACAGAAAAGTGAATGCAAAAACAATAATGACTAGGATAATGATGAACAAATAAAGATACAAATGAGCTTTTCTGCCAGGAACATTTACTATTTCATATTACTAATATTCTTTCTAAGTTTTGGCACAAGACCAAGGAAAGAAGGGTTTACTTGATTCCACTGACCCCAGTATTCAATTGGTACTATTTTATCAACCCTGAAAGGATGAAAGGTAAAGTTAACTTTGGAAGCATTTAAACTCAGAACATGAAACCAGAAGAAATGCTGCTAAGCAATTTTCTGGTGTGCTAATGATTCTGCCAGTTCATATATTACTGATAATGACTTATGCAAATACAAAGCCTGGCTTAATGATACTTAGCACTTTACTACAGAGTAAACTATCTAAAGTATCTGTCAACATTGGTTTACTACCATCACATATACTGTAGTGTTCTCTTTACTACAGTGTAAACTGTCAATGTTAGTCTAGTACTTCCCATAGTCACTAGCACCGAGACATGAATGAAAAGGCAGTAAGACAACTATAGATTACAATCTAAAAGTGTTCCAGTTCAAGATTTAGACACACTAATGATGTTAATTGTTTTGTTTGACCTTTAAAAAAACATGAAGTATCTTAAAATTGCAAGCCACTCACCCCTGTCAGCTGCCCCAGGATAATCATGTAATAGTCGTCTCCTACTGACATTTTGTATGATACTCTGAACTGGAAAGTTTTGTGCTAATAAGTTCTACAATATTAATAATATCATTGTGTGAACAAGTGTGAGGTGTCAGCGCACCAAACGTTTTCTATGGCATTGACCATTATTCTATTATAGCAAGAATAATTTAGAATAGCAATATAGGGGATTTAAAATTCTCTCTAAATGTTAAAATAAAATTACTATTTATTTATTTATTTTTGGAATTGTTTAGTTTACCAAAAGTGAATTCATTAATATTGAAAAAATATTAATGAAAACTTACCATCTATAATTATTACCACCAACTAGTAGTTGGTAATGGTTTATAAAAGTTCAAGTCTGAAAAAAAAAAAAGCCTCATTCTAGAAATATCAGCAAATATATCAGTAGAACCAGCATTGCATGTGTGACAGACTGAGCAACTACTGTTGGGGTTGGGAGATAACTATATGGAAGACTGGAGAATTAAGCGTTTTAGTTCATATCAATATGGAAAAAAAAAACAAATAAAAACTAATAACGATATCTAGAATGGTTTTACTTGTTATTCTTATGATAAACATGAAGGAAAATCTTTACCCCATAGTAGATTACAAACAAAATGTAACCAAGTAAACTAATGAAAATAGCTGAAGAGAGAAAATGTCCACAATCATAGGATTACCAGACTAGCCAAAATAGGGACAAAAAGAAATTGTATGATCAAAGAAAAGTTTCTAGCAAATAAACACCATAATCTGGATTAAACTCCTGGCAAAAGACATTTCATTTTACTCTAAGCATAAGCTTCAAAGTTCTTTTTCTCCTATGAATCCATGAGTCTAGTCAAAAGAAACCAGCATTACTTGTCAGAAGGCAATACAGTAGAGAGAAATGGACAAGTTAGAAAGCTGATGTATATTCTTTCTGCTACACAATGTCGAACAGACACACATATATACATATATATATATATATATATATATATATATATATATA
>NC_068985.1:107635094-107636583 GCF_001194135.2 Octopus bimaculoides
ACACATTTTAAAAGAGAATAGCTGTCAATTTAATCAACCTCACCACTTTAGCCCTTTTCCAAAAAAGGAATAAAATCGGTCAACCCCAACAAGATTGGAACTTGGAAAGTAAATAGGCGCAAGAGTGGCTGTGTGGAAAGTAAGCTTGCTTACCAACCACATGGTTCCGGGTTCATTCCCACTGAGTGGCACCTTGGGCAAGTGTCTTCTACTATAGCCTCGGGCCGACCAAAGCCTTGTGAGTGGATTTGGTAGACGGAAACTGAAAGAAGCCAGTCGTATATATGTATATATATATATGTGTGTGTGTGTGTCCCTAGCATTGCTCGACAACCGATGGTGGTATATTTACGTCCCCATAACTTAGCGGTTCGGCACAAGAGATAGATAGAATAAGTGCTAGGCTTACAAAGAATAAGTCCTGGGATCGATTTGCTCGACTAAAGGTGGTGCTCCAGCATGACCGCAGTCAAATGACTGAAACAAGTAAAAGAGGCATAATTACGGCAAAACATCACATCCATTACACCGCCACACATTGCCTTGGGTACAGATCAAATGACTAACATGATGGATATTAAGTGCCATGTGATCTTTAATAAGTTCAAAAGGTACCTGCCTGCATGTAATCTTTAGAGGCTAGCAGTGAACAATTGGAAAACAGAAATTTCAAGCATTCTGAGTTTCATATATGATGAACTTTCAGCTCTTTCTGAATTTTTTTTAATTACTAACAGATCTAAGAACTTCCCATCCAGATTTTAATTTCATGCTTTCTCTCTTTTTAAGATTATTTTTTTATGCTGAGATGAATGTTGGTAACATGATGAAGTTGGCCCCAAATGAGTTCTTATCTGCACATGAACTGCGTGCAAGCAAGCATGACTAGATGATAATCCATTAGTTTATTTTTTTTCCCCTACTGCAGAAGTAGATTTAAAGCTGTCAGGGAAAAGCTAAAATCCACAAACACGCACATGTAGTTATTTATTGAGATATTTTGCAAGGATAGTTATATCTGCCAAAATTTTAGATGGGAGATGGGAGAAGAGGCTACAAAAATTCTTTCAGAGATGATAAATACATTACTTACGAAGAGATAAATTGAATGAATTCTTCTAGATGTTAATGTAAATATTTAATTTAGATTATCAAAAAATACCGATCAAAGTGGAAAAGAAAATTAAATTCAAATATATCTCATATTTCAGCATAACTTATAATGTAAAGATTTGATAAAATTATATTTAAAATATTAAAAATTACTTATTATCAAGACAAATTTATTTAATGTAAGATTTTAAAAATTACTACTATAATACACTATTTTAAAATGTCATGGTTTTGAAATCTTTAATCATGTCACCAAAAGGTGATGTACTCTTTTATAATAGAATATTATCAAAAAGATAGATGCACCTTCAAAGCTCACAGTTGGTGTTATTTGTAAATTACTACTATTACCTTCCCATATATATATATATATATA
>NC_068985.1:107636710-107645600 GCF_001194135.2 Octopus bimaculoides
GTGTGCGCGCGCGCGCTTTCTGCGTATATGATGAGGGCAAAGCATTTCTTGTGCAGAGCCAGAAATCTGGGGTCTGAAATTATCCAGTAATTTTTTTTGCTTGTTTATTTTGTCTCTTTATCTTCTCTCCTGGTGCTGTATGAACATTTAATGTGGTTTCAGAGTCAAGTTTTGGCTGCTATATCTAGCATGGAGGTATCTCTTAGATACCCTTAATTATAATTATATATATATATATATATATATAATAAACAAATCATAGTTTCAATATCCACTTTTCCATGCTTGCATGGGTCAGACAGAATTTGTTGAGGTAGATTTTCTACAGCCAGCAAGGTAATATTACCCCATAGCTAGATATTTTCTTCAAGGAAGACTCGAAATGAGAGACTCTGGTTGTATGACAGTGATGCTCATTTATAACTGTCCTGCAGTGTCAAGACAAAGGCACACACACATGCACATAACACACACAACGGGTTTCTTTCAGTTTCCTTCTACCAGATCCTTTTTTATTGACATCATGAAAGGTGAAGTCGATCTCAGAGCATAGAGTCAGAACAAATGTCACAAGGCATCCTATTCAATGCTCTAACGCCTCTTCCAACTCACAGCTTATATATAATTCTAACTATATATAATACGTACATACAATACCTACATACAATACCAATTCTAATAGGTATTACTAATGTATTACAAATCATTCTCAACACTTTGCCAACCCAATGTTACTTTCAAACAAAATCTCAACAGCCCAAAGAAAAATAAATGAATGTTTAAGGTTGTAAAACAGAATTGAACTTCACATTTCTGGCTCTAAGTTCCAGTAGAGAAAATAGAAAATCATTCTGCCTCCAATGTTAAGAAATAAAAAAAGGGTTTTCAAACAAAAATAAATATAACTCGAATGAAATAAACATGTAGCTTTCATTTAAAATTTGTGAAATGTCACTTCCATCTGCTAAAAATAAACCCCCTTACAAATAAAGGAAACAGAGGTGATTTTTGGCTTAATCAAATGAAAATTCATGGAAACTGATCTAAGACAGATAAAATGGAGAGAGAAAGAGAGAGAATCGGAAAGACAGGAAGAGACAGAGATAGAGAGAATCAAACAGACAGAGAAGGTGGAGGGGGGCAGCAGTGAAACCAGCAGGCAGAAGGAAATATGGAAGTACAGAATTATACTGTGGCTTAGTATGCTGTGATAGTATAATAGATCCCACCTCAGTCACTATTGTACAAATAGGTAGAAAACAATTTATTAAAACTATTGGTTGATGGAATCAGAAAAGTGTTGGACAAAATATACGAAGTCAATAAAATTAGTACTAGATCGATTTTATCAAGTACACCATGTTACATACAAAATTTGAGCCCTTGTACCAAAGTTGGAAACCATCAGCATTATTTCAGTAGTATTGCTGTATTGTCAAAGATTTGTCTTTAGATTTGCTTTTGCTGTATTCCTGAAATAACATGTTAAGATTTTCCAAAAACTGGTCTTATATATCATAGTAATCACAAAAGTTTTGACTATGTCTCATATGAAATAACTTATTCAATATGCACATCCCCAAAATAATTATGATCCTTTGCATGCTAACATTGATTATCTTTTTAGTAATATTAATGATGTAAGTGCAAAGGTTTTTCAGCTAGAATTTGAAACTGGTTTTCATATTTGGTTCACTTAGTCAATTTATTTTGACAAAAAGGAACTAAATTTATAGAGGTCAGATTTGACTGAATCAATCTCCCTTATGCTACTAGTATACACTTAGTAAGATGAAAGGTTAAAGACAACTGTAATGGTAAGTAACATCTCTGCTCTATGTGATCATTTGACCTGCTAAAAATAACAGCCAAATCTCCTTTGAATCAAAATAATATCTTTAAAAAATGGAAGGACTTTAGAAAACATAGTCCTGATGTACTAAATTTTATTGCATAAAAGGCATAGTGACCAAAGCTAGGACACTTTGATCATAGGTCAGAGCTGACCTAGGGTTAAACAAAAGCATCCTATTTTATACAATCATAAATCATAGAGAGATAGTTGTTTATCACCTGACTATCAATTGAGAATACTGCAACAAATCTATTTTGTCCCTTTAAAGTGTTGATATTTACTAGAAGAAACATTTCTTGTCCTTTGAAGGTCAGTGCAATAAAAACATGGCAATTCTACTGCAATCAGTGCAAGCTTTCATAAAAACAGATTTTTTTTTAACCAGGCTATGGAAAAATATAAAGCCTCACATGCAACCACACACATACAGCTGACAATAGTTTCAAGAATACTCTATTGATCTCTCCCCTTTCCACCTATTCCACCCCAACCCAAGAAAGTCCTGAAATGATGAAAGCAATAGAGCAGCTAACCATTGTAGACAACAATGATGAGTTTCATTTCATCCATCACTTTAGACTAAACTACAGCAAAGGAAATCACAAAGCTAGCAGCAATGAATAAATGATTGATAGAAAAGGTTGTTTCTTTATCACCATTAGCATCATCTCCATGAATAAAGATATAGGCCAAAAGCAACATGAAAATAGAGATGTGAAAGCTGACAGAAAAACACAAAAAACTAAAACTATTTAGAATATAATTATTTGTTTGTATACAAATCCAACCACCTTGCAGCAGAATGGGGAAAATATGAGTATAGAATAGTTTGCAATTAAAAAAAAAAAATGATAAGATTAAGATCATAGAGAGATTTGTATAATGAGAACACTAACATGAGAACATATGTTAAAGATCTTAATGAGATGAAAGAATAAAAAGCCAAGTTGGATGAAAGCTGTATTATTAACAATAAAATAACTGGAGCTGAAAAAAAACTATTAAATTCTGTCAACGAATCTCCTACATTGGATATCTTAAATTCATTCTCATTCTTCAGCTGAGTATTTTCAATAAAAAATAACAAACACCGGCTCCTTCAGATTATTGTCTATTCATGAACTAATTACATTATCTTCACAAGAAGCAGTATAGTTCTTTGACAATCCTAAAGCCTGCCTGTGTGTCTCCTTGCTTCAAAACGATGTCATTGAGAAGTCCTTGCTGAACTCCCATTAATACAAAATTAATGAACCATAGCATGCGACTCCTTCCCCAACCAGGGTGGGTTCGACAAGTTCAGATGAACAACCCCATCAGAGTTCCATGCAAATGTAATTATCTATTTTAGCTTTGTGTTGTTTGCCAGCTAACGGTGGATCGTCCTCATTCTAACGTCCACTTTTCCATGCTTGTATGGGTCAGACAATTTGCTGATGCAGATTTTCCATTTGCATGACTGTGATGCTTCTTCACAATGTCAACAACAACACACACACACACACACACACACATGCAATGGACTTCTTTCAATTTCTGTCAACCAAATCTCACAAGCAGCAAGGGGTTATAGAAGGCACTTGTTCAAAGTGCTACACAGTAAGACTGAACCCAAAACCATGCAGTTGGGAAGTAAAGTTTTTCACTACACAGCCATGACTGTGCCTATCCATTTTAATAATTGAGAACCCCAACCCCTCTAATTGAAATTCAAGCTATGCTCATCTATGTATATTGTCACCATTTTATATCCATGTTCAGGCTGTTTCACATTTGATAGACTAGGATATTATTATTATTTCACTTGGAAACAAGTGGAGATTGACCATACAAAGGGCATCTACCAAGAGAAAACTCTGCTGCAAAACACTCTTGTCTGACTCATGCAAACATAATAGAGTAGATGTTTAAATGATGATGTGTGTGTACATGCGTGTTTGCCCTTTTAAACTGTATTATAATAGGCACAGAAGTGGCTGTGTGGTAAGTAGCTTGCTTACCAGCCACATGGTTCCGGGTTCAGTCCCACTGCATGGCACCTTGGGCAAGTGTCTTCTATTATAGCGTCAGGCCGACCAAAGCCTTGTGAGTGGATTTGGTAGACGGAAACTGAAAGAAGCCTGTCGTATGTATGAATATATGTGTGTGTGTGTGTGTGTGTGTGTGTGTGTGTGTCCAACATTGCTTGACAACCGATGGTGGTGTGTTTACATCCCCATAACTTAGCAGTTCGGCAAAAGAAACCAATAGAATAAGTACTAGGCTTACAAAGAATAAGTCCCTGGGTTGATTTGCTTGACTAAAGGCGGTGCTCCAGCATGGACACAGCCAAAATGACTGAAACTAGTAAAAGAAGAACAACAAAAAAAAAAAAATTAAAAAAAACCTACCTTAGACTAAGACATGATCTGATACATCAAAATTAAAGTACAAATAAACCAATAACAAGGAATCAATTTAAATGGCCATTCAACTTTTCCTTTTTCACTTGTGTGACTTATTGATTTACATTTACTTAACTGGTTTCTGCTAAAAAGTTAACATTACAAGGGCGAAGTCAAGGTGTTTATATGAAAGCAGATATTGAAGTAACTGATCATGGAAATAGTTTTAAACAGTCCTTTTACTCTTATCTAAGTCCTACAGTGATTCTTTGCAGTAAATATTTACAATAGAAGTTTACAATCACAGTATACATTTGGTTGTTTTGTTTGCACTGAACTGACTGGTGGTTTCTTGCTCAGCTAAACACTGAACAACAATCTTTCACTATGGTTAGTTTGAGCAGATGACTGATTTGGAATTCTGGGTGACTTTTTTTTTGTTTAGTTTTTTAAAGCTTTAAAAGTTGAAAGAAAATTAACCTCAATCTTTTATGAAAAAGTGTGCAGCCATTGCGAAAAATTACCTTACTAGCAAACAGGTAAGGGTTGACAATAGGAAGGGCATATAAGGGCAGAAAATTTGCTTCAATGAATTCTCTCTTTCTGATTCCTGCAAGCATGGAAAAGTGGGTGCTTAATTGATGATGAGGAAGAGAGAGATTTAGGTAGGTCAGTAGATTTTTATCAACTTCAACTCCATAGACCAATAATCAGTTCCAAAAGACTGTGACAAATTCCAGTTCATATGGTTTCAGGATTGAACCTGAAACTATATGGTTGGCAAGCAAGCTTCTTAACTTACCAGCTATATACTCTTTACTCTTTTACTTGTTTCAGTCTTTTGACTGCGGCCATGCTGGAGCACCGCCTTTTGTCGAGCAAATCGACCCCAGGACTTATTCTTTGGAAGCCTAATACTTATTCTATCGGTCTCTTTTGCCAAACCACTAAGTTACGGGGACGTAAACACACCAACATCGGTTGTCAAGTGATGTTGGGGGGACAAACATATACACACACATACGGCAGGCTTCTTTCAGTTTCCATCTACCAAATCCACTCATAAGGCTTTGGTTGGCCCGAGGCTATAGTAGAAGACACTTGCCCAAGGTGCTTGCACTAATCTTGACTGAGAAGTCCTTATTAATTGCCTTCAATAAGGTTCGAGTTAAACATGCATTTTTTACTTTCCAGATAATTTAAAATCAACAACTCTATATGGCTGGTGCAAATGTTTAAAGTTTATGTATGAGGACATGTTTAATCATCATCTCTATAGCACAGAAGTAAAATGTATAGTACCCAGAATGGGCAATGTTGAGAGATTATAAATGTATGTAATGATTGCTGAACACACGTTCTATGTCTTCTTATATACGGAAGGAAAAGTTTCAGTTTATCTATAATTTTAAACATTTTTCTTATGAAGAACAGACAGACCTAATTTGTTTTCATCATATCATGTAGGTATTATCAAACAAATATTATTGGAAGATTATCAGCATTATTTACATTTTTGGATATCTAACCACTATACATTTCACAACTTATAATTCACCTATAATATACAATTTATTCTAAGATATAAACAAGCAATGTCAGCTCTTAGACAATAAGAAATAAAACTAATGTTGATAAGCTCTCAAGTGTTTATGGCTTATATATGTGAGAGAGAGAGAGAGAGAGAGAGAGAAAGAGAGAGAGAGAGAGAGAGAGAGAGAGGATACATTATCAATGAAGATGTGAAAGTCATCTATCAATAATAAAACCTATCTGATAAGTATCAACTTTTAGAATAATGGGTGGTAACCCTTTTATTACCAATATTTACATTGAAATACACTGCTTTTGTTTATATTCATTTTTTAAAATGAATATAGAATTCAGTAAAATAATTTCCATTATAAAACTGGTGTTTGGAACAACTTAGCGTGAAATTACAATGGAAGGTTTTAATTTAAATCTCTTTGAAGTTGGTATTGTGCAATCAAAGGCAGTCTAGGGTGATGTCTTGAAAGGGTTAAAAGATGATTATTAACTTTTAGTTTCTATAAATTTCTTCTGATTTGTCTTTTACATTACCAAGGTTCTTAGCTACAAATGAATTTTGCTAAAAATGCCTGGAAACATGACAATGTAGCATGTTTATATCAATAGGAGTAATTTTCTTAGACATTTGTCATACTGACTTTTAATAGAAATGGATGGCTAAAACAACCCAAATATCCAATGTAGATCTATGCTCTTTCCTCTAGGTGTGCAGAGATTATTCAGAAAGTTATTGATGTCAAGACTAAAGGGATATTCAGTTTATTATGTTTTTCTTATCTTTTGGTGAAATTTTTTATTAAGTCACAGTTTAAACCTGATCCAAGAGACATAATCATAGACATTCCAATCATGGGCATTTAATCTCATTCAAAATCCAACAAAAATATCATATAGTATCCTATTCCTAAGACAGCAGGGTATTATTATTATTTCAGGAAGATACAAGATGATGTGCTGCTGGAATTATTAGCATGCCAGAAAAAATCTTTAGAAGCATTTTGCCCATCTTTACATTCTGGGTTCAAATTCTGACTTTGCCTTTTATCCTTCTGGGGTCAGAAAAATAAGTACCGGTTGAGCACTGGGGTTGATGTAGTAGACTAACCTCCTCCTCAAAATTTCAGGGGAACTTAAGGTTACTACTTCTAGTAGGCTTAGGCCTCAATGTAATGGCTCAGTGTTTTATGTTCGTTTTTTATAGTACTGTGAGCAACCTACAGCTTGTGACAGGAGCACTCCGTCGGTTACGACGACAAGGGTCCCAGCTGATACGATCAACAAAACAGCCTGCTCGTGAAATTAACGTGCAAGTGACTGAGCAATTTACAGACACGTGTACCCCTAACGTAGTTCTCAGGGAGATTCAGCATGACACAGAGTGTGACAAGGCCAGCCCTTTGAAAAACAGGTACTACTCATTTTTGCCAGCTGAGTGGACTGAAGCAATGTGAAACAAAGTGTCTTGCTCAAGGATACAATGCATCGCCGGGAATTGAACTCACGACCTTATGATCGTGAACTGAATGCCCTAACCACTAAGCCACGTGCCTTCATACTACTTGTGATAATGTCACAGAGTAGGGAGTCACCAGAAATGAAGTTTAGAACCTTGAGAGGGAGTGGGGGCCATTGAAAAACTTCTGAGGACTACCAAGGCCTTTATGAAATGAAATTAATTAATGAAAATGTAGGAGCAGGCAGGACTGTTGTGGTTAAAAAGTTTGCTTCCCAACCACATGGTTTTAGGTTCAGTCCCAGTTACATCTTAGGCAAGTCTTCTTTATTATAATCTTGGCCCAACCACAGCCTTATGATTGGATTTGGTAGATGTAAACTGAAAGACATATGTATATATGTATATGTATTTGTGTGTGCGTAAGTGTTTGTGTGAGTGAGTTTGTATTTCCCCCTCATATTTGCATGTTTGCTGGTTGTTGTTGTTGTTGTTGTTTTTGTTTTTAGTTCTCTGTATAATCATGTCCATGTTTGTTGTTGTTTGGCAGACCATGAAATTATTATCTTGCTTGGAAACAGGCAGGGATTGGAGTCATGAAGGGCATCTAGCCATAGCTCCAAACTCAGCTCCAAATTACTCCCACCTGATCCATGCAAGCATAGAGAAGTAGACATTAAAACAATGATGTACAGATTTTTTAGTGCAGAAGCCATATACTATAGTAGGAGTAAGGCTAAAAAACAAAAAAAAAAAAACAAACAAACAGTAATCCATCTTACTGAATAATCTTACATCTAAGATAAATAATACAAGTGTTGTTTAATTTTAATAGTGAAAAAAAAAAAAAAAAAAAAGACAGCAATGCAGACAAATGGAGTTCTTCACTTCTATTTGTGGTTAAGTTTCACTTATCCATTAAGTGGCAATTAGTGAAGTGTAGTAGAAAACTACTCTGGCAGAATCAATAACTGAAAACTTAAAACTACAGCATAAAGATTAAAAGGAATCTTACATTACAAGATTAAAGCATCAATGATAATTCTTGGATTCAATAACAATAAAGCAAATAGATGGAATATAAATTATCAAGGCGGAAATAATATACTTCATATAGCGAAATACATAAGGAATCTACACACACAGCGTTCCTAACAGCTCAAAATAATATCGTAGTTGCCAACCAGAATATGACAGTTCAAGTTATGTTTTCTTTGAGGAGGAAAAAGTTAAATTGGTGATTTATGCTTTATCTAAGTTATAAC
Organism: Octopus bimaculoides; assembly: GCF_001194135.2. NCBI lineage: Eukaryota > Metazoa > Mollusca > Cephalopoda > Octopoda > Octopodidae > Octopus > Octopus bimaculoides. The sequence continues at coordinate 107,645,219 of NC_068985.1, forward strand.
ATCACAAATTTAGCATGTGGATTTTTATATATATACTCTCTTTTTACTCTTTTACTTGTTTCAGTCATTTGACTGCGGCCATGCTGGAGCACCGCCTTTTAGTCGAGCAAATCGACCCCAGGACTTATTCTTTGGAAGCCTAGTACTTATTCTATCGATCTCTTTTGCCGAACCGCTAATGTTACAGGGATGTAAACACACCAGCATCGGTTGTTAAGTGATGGTGGGGGGACAAACACAGACACAAATTTACACACACACACACATATATATATACGACAGGCTTCCTTCAGTTTCCATCTACCAAATCCATTCACAAGGCTTTGGTCGGCCCAAGGCTAAAGCAGAAGACATTTGCCCAAGGTGCCACGTGGTGGGACTG
>NC_068985.1:107645623-107648250 GCF_001194135.2 Octopus bimaculoides
GGCACACACAAATATTGGGTTTGAAACAGATAACTACAATTTTTCTTTTTTTCTTTGTCAAATAAGTCAGGCATGGCTGTGTGGTTAAAAGTTCACTTCCCAACCATGTAATTTTGGGTTCAGTCCCAGTGTGGCACCTTACTGCACTCTAGCTCCAGGTTAACCAAAGCCTTGAGTGGAGGCACAATGGCCCAGTGGTTAGGGCAGCGGACTCGCAGTCATAAGATTGCAGTTTCGATTCCCAGACCAGGCATTGTGAGTGTTTATTGAGCAAAAACACCTATGCTCCACGAGGCCCCGGCAGGGGATTGTGGCGAACCCTGCTGTACTCTTTCACCACAACTTTCTCTCACTCTTACTTCCTGTTTCTGTTGTGCCTGTAATTCAAAGGGGCCAGCCTTGTCACACTGTGTCACGCTGAATATCCCCCGAGAACTACGTTAAGAGTACACGTTGTCTGTGGAGTGCTCAGCCACTTGCACGTTAATTTCACGAGCAGGCTGTTCCGTTGATCGGATCAACTGGAACCCTCGACGTCGTAAGCGACGGAGTGCCAACAACAACAACAAACCAAAGCCTTGAGTGGATTTTATAGACAGAAGCTGAGAGGAACCCATCAAATGTGTGTGTGTGTAAACAAATGTTATCATACATTTGAAAACAAATGAGGGTCAAAGACAAGAAGGGCTTAAATCTGAAGATAATCTGCCTTGACAAATTTCATTTGACCCGTCAAAGCATAAAAAAGTGAACTTCAGAAACAAATATGAGGTTTGTCAAACTTCTCACATTGTAATGTGAATTTCCAGCATTGACAGTCTCTCCAAGCATTTCACTGAAAATACCCACATTTGAGAAATTCTCCCACATTTACAATACTCTAAGTTCTACTGTTCCAGAGCACCACTGACAGCACTTCATAATGTTTTATTTGGACTGTTTTTCAGCTTAGTCTGGAACATGTAAAAAATGTTTGCCCTTATTGGGTTTAGAAAGGTCTGTCTGTTATTGAATGATCAATCCTAATGTGTGTACTGAAGTTAAAACTTTACTGGACATGCGATAAAGTGGCAAAACACTGGATGATGAATCTCTGGCAGCAAACAAACAGATTAGCTTTCACAAAGCTTCCTCCCCCTCTGATTTACAATCTGTATCCTCTCTTATGCTCACCTTGTATTGTGAGAGCTTGCTTTGGCACCCTATCACTACCATCTTTTCTTCCCAGCTACTCCTGCACACCCTTATATAATGCAAGGTAGTCACATATCAGTAACAAGACACCTGTACTTGTCTTACCATACTTTAACCCGATCAATTTGAACATGAAACATGTTGTATATTTGGGTCTGATATAGCTATTTTAAATACTAAAAGGTTAAAGATTACAAAGAAATGCTCAAAACTAGATTCACGAGAAAATTATGGAAGCTTTTGTCATGACAGTTTGGCTGAGGTTACAAAATACAGCAATAGTTACCATTTGTGAGCATAAAAGCTTTAAGGGAAGCTTCAATTTATATGTACATACATTTCAATATAATTCTTTTCGACTTTAAATGCCAAAGTTTAATCTGCAATTTTTCCCAGTTCAGTACAACATCCAATGAAAATCAGTCTATTTTCAGTTTGCTAATGACTGAAATATTTCCAGACAATGCAGGTATGGGTGTGTGGTTAAGAAGTTGGCTTTCCAACCACATGGGTTTGGACTCAGTTCCTTTGTGCTGCACTTTGGGCAAGTGTTTTCAACAAGCCCTATGCCCATCAAAGCCTTTTTAGTGAAGAATTTGGTAGATGGAAACTGAAATAAGCTGATATATATGTGTGTGTGTGTGTGTGTGTGTGTGTGTGTGTGTGTGTAATGTGTTAGTCTCTCATTGTTTTGAAATTGTGTGATTATGGTAAATGAACATCTTTCATTTCCAATATGCAAAAACATGTCTGTCCAAGGGAAAATATTATCTTGCTTGGAAACAGGTAAGGATTAGCAATAGGGCATTAAGCTATAGAAAATCTGACCCATGCAGGCATGGAGAATTGGACGTGATAACGACGAGGATGATAATGAATGAAATTGCACTGAAATTCAGTTCCTTGAGAAAACTTGGGTATTACAGTCCTCACTTTTCAAAATAATATTTCTTGTTGCAGTAAACCTGGAAGATGGGGGGGGGGGCGTGTTATAAGTATAAGCTAGCCAAGAACATGCTTATGCACGCAAAAAAAGATAACCATGTAGTATAAAACTGGACAGAAACTAGGAGAACATTTAGCTTAATATATTATTGTATTTGAGCACTGGACATGTAAATGATGTAATGTAAGCAAATGAATACAATTATCCTAATCCTTTATGGTGTCCTATTACATAACAAATGGTGCAAGCCAACTTTTAAGAGAACCTCATTAAATTAACATTGTATTTATTGATGTATAATATGTATTTGAATACAAAGCAAAGAAATCTCAGCAAAATATCTCTTGTATGCAAGAGGTGTGTATACAATAGCCTGGTAATTGCAGTTTTCGTTATACATACATAAATATAATGGTACAACAAAATCTGCAATTGTTTTTGCACGAAACCTATAATGCATTTATTTTAAGGTTTAAAATCCGAATAT
>NC_068985.1:107648452-107648968 GCF_001194135.2 Octopus bimaculoides
ATATATATATATATATATATATATATATATATATATATATATATACATATATATATATATATATACACACACACACAAATATATGCTAATATACAAACCTACTCCAAACTAACAAAACAAAACAAAAAAACCCTCAAATCTATAAATGCTTATTTTTTTAGCACTCACTACACTATATTTCTACAAGGGTTTCTTCAAGTTTGTTGACAATTCTGATGTGTATGTGTGTTACATGGATGTAAGTGAACGAATCATGTTATCCTAGTACTTTAAACATGTATACAATGCATGGACAGTAGTGAAAATCTGTTCATAAACAATAAAAACGTGTACGTTTGTCTGTATCCAGCTGTCAGATTTTTTTTTAAACATACACGGTGGCTGTACAGAGGTGGAAAGTTATTCCTAAACTATAGAAATGTGTATGCGTACATCTACACTGATTTGTATGCGTGTGTGAGAGAGAGAGAGAGAGAGAGAGAGAGAGAGAGAGAGAGAGAGAGAGAGAGAGAGAGA
>NC_068985.1:107648978-107650505 GCF_001194135.2 Octopus bimaculoides
GAGAGAGAGAGAGAGAGAGAGAGAGAGAGAGAAAGAGAGAGAGAGAGAGAGAGAGAGAGAGAGAGAGAGTGTTACGGAAAAAGTTAATTCAGAAATTAATTCCTTAAGAGAACAGGTAAAACGGTATATCTCACCAGCTCTGATTCTACTGTCGTGTGTTTGGTAGTTCAATCAAGAGTAAATGGAAAAAATTAATATCATGCACTGCCCCATGTGAATTTCTTTCTTGACTTGGTGGGCTTAATGCCAAAACAACATCAAGGAGGAGGAAGTAGGAAAGTAAAGAACACACCACATCCTGCTATCGTTCAAGAACAGTTTACATAGCAGCCAGTCCTTCACCACCCAGCTGTGAAGTCTTCTTTCTTAATGAATCTAAAAACAGTACCATTCAAAAGAAACTTAGCAACTATATTATAATAACAATCCTTTCTACTATAGGCACAAGGCCTGAATTTTTTCGGAGAGGGGGCTAATCGACCCCGAAAGGGTTGAAAGGCGAAGTAGACGTCGGTAGAATTTGTACTTAGAGCGTAAAACATTAAGAAATGTGCTAAGCATTTTTTTTTTGCAGTAGGCTGTGACCCTTATTTTTATTACTATAACTTTAAAAATTGTGTGATTCCTATCACAAACACATACATGCGATTGTATTACTACTATAAATATAGAAATGATTTTAGTTCTAAGCAAGGATACATCACTTTTCTGAAACTATCGACAAAAATTGTTAATTTAATATGATTACAGAAACAGTCTATTTGTTACACAACTTCCATCACAAACTCACATTATATACGTATTTATAATTATAGCTTTCACATACGCACTCGTTACATGCATGCGCAAACCATTTTTTAAAAAAGACAATTCGAAACAGTGAGGCAGCTAAAAACACGTACATATTTCACACTATATGACACCAAACATGATATAAACACCGCCAGCTCATCTCCAAAGGGTAACAGGAATGTTAGTGTTGGCCAAAATGATTATTTTGAAGATCAGGGGAAAAGAGCTGGCACTCAAGTGCAGCCCTGGCTATCGGGCAGTGTTGGCAACCATAGCATGATGCCTTGTAATACTTAATTCTAACTGCTTACATTCTCAGTTCAAATCCCGATGGAGTCCTCTTTGCTTTTCATCTTATTAAGGGTAATAAAGTGGGCACGAGCGGTGTACAGGGATCTTTCTGATTTGGCGAATCAGAAAGATCCAATAAATATATATATATATATATATATACACATTATCCGAAATGTATAGTATTATATATCCATCACGGCTGATCTTACCAATCGGTTTCGCACACATACACACACACATATATATATTCTAGAGAGGCCACTCGCTAGAGAAGCCTTAAGCCAACAGGTTTTGGTATTTGATGATACGCCATAAAACTAAACCCTTTATGGACGACGTGAAACCTAAGGTAATCCCACAAACCGGAATACACACACCACTCGTTTTCGGCGTCACCCTAACTGCTCAGTGTGCGTACTTTTTGCCTTCGCATATATATAT
>NC_068985.1:107650552-107651750 GCF_001194135.2 Octopus bimaculoides
AGAGAGAGAGAGAGAGAGAGAGAGAGAGAGAGAGAGAGAGAGAAAGAGAGATGCTATCTTTGAAACGATTATTATTGTCGCAGCATCAGCGCCAAGCAGTGACTAGAAATAAATCAACTTTAGGTTAGTTAAAATGTTTGATATATTTTAACTTCTAAAGGCAAATTCATTGCAGTTACGGGGGAGAAAAAAATTCTCTATTATGATAAACGGTGTTAAGAGAGGATTTTTTTTCCCCCCACGGTAACTGCAGTGAATTTGCCTTTTGAAGTTAAAATATGTCACAAACATTGTCATACACCCAACATTGCCGCACTATAATGAGCAAAACTAGTAAAAGTAAGGTAAACTGGTTTCAATTTCAGATTAGAGCTTTTTTCTTCATATATAGTTGTAGCGCACCTGAGCACGTATGGCTGTACGGTTAAATGATTCGCTTTACAGCCACATGATTTGGGCGAATATCTTCTATAACACCGGGTTGAACAATGCCTCATGTGTGAATTTGGTGAACGGAAACTGTGGAAACCAGTTTTGTGTCAGTGTGTTTCTTTGCTCTCCATCACCACTTGACACGTGATGGATTTTTCTTATGTCCACGCCACTTAACAATTGATCAAAACAGACTAAAAAAAAAATACTGGTGTCGATTTGATCGACTAAACCATAGAAGGCGGTGCTCCAGCATGGTCACAGTCTGTTGACTGAAACCAGTAAAAGGAATATAAGGATCATGTTACCGTTTTTTTTTCAACTGGGGGAAAAAAAGAAGTTAACCGGGCTGTCGTACAGTAGAAGCTGTTTGAGAGAATGTTGGATATAAATAACAAAAGGGAACAAATGTCCCATGAGAAATTAAAAGAAGAGGAAAAAATTAGCTTCTAAATGCAATAAATATTCACTGAGAAGAGACCACCAAATTTGAAAGTAAGAATATACATCGGAAAAGTCAGCCAGTCAGTCATTTCAGCAAGGGAACTTCACCATCTCTTACACACACCAAACCTAGTCAAGCAAGACTGATTTAGCTTCCGTTTTTCTCACTCACTCTGCTCAGTGAATATACATTGTTGTAATAGTTGTTTGAACCCAGCTCGGCTTTATGATCAAAAGCATTCTAGCCGTAATCACTCCTTTTTTTCTGTAGGGAAGCCAGGACAACTACCGAACAAAGCCTTTTCTAACGAGACTGAGGGGG
>NC_068985.1:107651771-107658335 GCF_001194135.2 Octopus bimaculoides
GGGGGGGGGGGGTCGTTATTTCTAGGAAGTCGAGCGACCACGTTGAAACTCTCTCGTTATATACAAGGCATGGACAACCTTTTTCGAGAAGAGGGATCACTAGAAGAAAAAAAAGTAATTGAAGGTAATTATTCGTCAGTCGAGTCATTCAAGAAGTACCACGGGCCGCAGTTTGCCTAAGACTATTATATACACTTTTTATGACATCATGAACAGGCAACATACACGCATGTCGTATGTATGCATACAACATGGTGTCACACCCCTTCTTTAGATCTAGATCTTAACCCTTTAATGTCGGGTATATACAGCCCAATATTGCAAAAGTAATTTTTTTTTTTATCAAAGTTAGAAAAGTAATCTATTAATTTTTTTTATTGCATGTACAATAAGTCTGTGCCAACTGTCGTATTTAGCAGATTCACCAAATTAATTACATACATACAAGCTCAAGAAATATTAAACAGGTACACACGATATAAGCCATTCATGACATTATGCAGGTCGTACGCGCTAGATATGAAAATAAGTTATATATACTATACACAATGTATTCACAATACAGTTCATTAAGCAATGTGAATGCAGACATACATATATTCGCACACGACAGTTAGTGAAAACTAGACTATTATAAAACATGCAAACATATGGTTAGCCGAGACAGTTGACAACTCTATGTAATATATACTTCAGAACATCCCGAAGAAAACCATTTTTTATTTGTTTTAAATTTTGACAATCTTAATTGCAATTAAATGAAGGCTGGTTTTATATATATGGTAATTTGTTAGATTGGTCATATTAAACGTGTTTGGTAAAGCTAAAGTGCAGTGCTATACAAATTAAGAGAGAGAGACACACCAGGTGTCAACATACACGACCATAAAACTACTAGCATTAACCAACTATATGATATATTCTACCGTTTCCAAGCGTAGTACTGTCTTCAACATGGTTTTTTTTTTATTTGGTGGAGGTGGGGCATTTCCTCGCTCTACAGTACAGATGAAGAAAAGCGTGTGTGCATCTATATTCTTGAATTTACAATATATGTACGATACTGTGTGAGATAGAAGATCGATTCTAAGAACCATTGGACAATATATAATGTAACAGAACAAAGCAAAGAAACTGTTTCCCTTGGAGAATTATCCTGTTTTGGAAGATTATTATTTTTTCCCTAATTTATCAATAATAAATGCTGTCAACTATTTGCAATGAGATAGAAATTGAGCCTGGATAGATCATTAATATTATTCAGTAAATGTTTTTCATATATATTTAAAAAATCGAAAAAGAAAAAGCGACAGTAATGAATAGTCAGTGGCGGACTTTGATGCAAAAAGAATAATAAAAAGTTTTGCAGAATCTTAATTTTGGCTGTTTAAAACATAAAAAGAAATTTGAAGTTGTTCAAAATTCTTTTAAAAAGCATTTTTAAAATCAAAGCAGTGGGAAGGCGATTTTGTCGCTACATTTCGTGTCTGTCATTTTTACGTAAGTCACAAAAATTGTGTATATATATAAACTGTGTGTATGTATATATATATATATATATATATATATATATTTATATATATATATATATATACACGACCTCTATGTGTACATAACATCTGTGTAATACACACACAAAGACGGTAATTTATCTGGGAAATGAAAGACACCACTCCAACTTACAAGCAATGCTATAAGTGGTCAACATGTCGAATTCCGGTAAAAAACGGAAGGAACCACATAAAAACATGCCGCATTCACCTTAATTTACAGTAACTACTAAATTTAAACAGTAAATTAACGTTCTATTGCATATTTTATAGAATGTAAAACATCACACCTTAGAATTTTCGGAGACATCAGGGGAGTCCGACGTGTTGTTGTACATGATAGTTCATTAGTCAATGTGGAAACCCTGTGATAATTAAGACTAATTACACTGGCTTCGTTACAGTTTTATAACATTTTATAAACAATAAAACACAGTACTTTATGATTTTCGTACACATTTGTGGAATTCAAAATGACGTTTCAATGTGGTCCCTTCCGTTTTGTACCGGAGGTCGTTGTTCATAGACATTCGACAACTGAGTATCCTCGCTTTTATATATATAAATTAAAATCAGTCTTGTAATATGATCTATCTATAATTATATTTAGTTGTTGGTCAGCTCCCAAAGAGCTGGGGTTTCATTAATATTAAAAAAAAAAAATTTGGGTGACTATTTTGGTGTTATTTTTTTTTACTTCTGAAATTTTTAGCTGTTTTAATTGATTTTGAAGGCAACGTTAATTAATTTGATACCTTACTCATTTTCGCCACGTTCAAATTTCGCTGTGGCTCGACTTCTTAACTTCAGTAAAAAAACAGCTGCCACTAATTGTTGGATGTATTAGTCTTCAAAATAAATCAAGTAACAAGCTAAAATTCTTAATTGAAAAACAAAGTAATTATAGAAATTCTAGAAAATTAACCAACAACGAATTAGACATAGATACATACATACATACATACATACATATATATATATATATATATATACATATATATATATACACATACAGGACCGTATAAAAAAAACAATTTGAATTTAGGATCGTAGAAGCGATAAAGCATCAAATAAATTTCTAATGTTAAAATATATCGATAAAAAGTCCCAGGACATATAACACAAATAGAGAAAACACGCACTGTCTCATGGAGAAGGAATTCGGTGTTTTGGGGTTATTTTTTATCCTGATTTAAAAAATATTTTTGTGTTTCATATAATAGAAATTATAATTCTAAAAGAATTTTAGAATTTTCTTTCCAAAAATTTCAATATGTTTTTACAATTCCACCCTCCTCCGAGTTTTTACACTTTTCCTTCCTGTGAATTGATTAATAATGGCTCTTTCAAAACTCCGGCAGCACGACATTCAGAATAAATTCCCTCTATGTAAGATTCCTATAATAAATATAGATAAATTACGAAGAAAACACACAACAAGAGACGTATAAGGAGAGACACACACGCACAGAAACATGTCACAGAGTTCTGGTAACTTTGTTTCTGCTTAAAAAAAAAAATAGGACCTTTCTTTCATAGCCTGAGTCTCGTCGACGGTTCCCCCCCTTTTTTTTTTGTCCTGGCTTAAAAAACAACTTAAGACGACAGGTAGCAGACAGCATAACAAAGAACTCTTACTCATTGCAGCAATTTCCATCAAATATTTCACCGGTCTTTCATCTATTTGGTAGTTGATGGAGAGACAGAGAAAGAAAGTTTCCTTCCGACGACAATGACTGGAGTAGGCGACATTATGCGAGGGAAAGAGAGATGATGGCAACTACATTTTCCCTCCCTCTCTCTTTATATATATCTATCTCTTCATCACGGACTCTATAGCTATAAAGGTAGTTACTACAGTTTGGAGCCCCACCCCCAAAAAACACCCCCGTTTCTTCATAATTAAAAAAAAAATATATATTTTTAAATGAAATTTTGCAGAGATATGTTTTCGTGAGCGAATATAACAATTATGTTGATAACATTTAAACATTTATTTAAAGAAATTCCTGACAATTCCCCACCATCACCACCACTCTCAACTTCGGGTTTTTCATAACTCGCTTTAAATTGCATATTTTTAAACGACATTTTGTACAAGTACGTTTTCGAGAGTAGAGATTACATAATGTTGAAGTTTTAAACATAGAAATTTGAAAAGAAAAAAGTGAAAACGCTAAAGTTATGGAAATTAGTGTTAAACTCGGAGCATCCGGAAAGAAGAACGATCCGAAACATTTAAAAAGAATTTTTTTCTATATTACTATCAACATAATTGTAATATATACTCTCAAAAAGATAACCGCAAAATTTCATTCAAAATATATGTACATTTCCCAGAAAATATGAGTAAACAAATTCGAGGTGGGGCACTAATCTGTAGTTATATATATATATGTGCGTGTGCGGGCATAGTAGGTGGGAGAGTGGGAATAGTAGAGAAGCAAAGGCAGGAGTGGGAGGAGAAAGAGAGGTAGGAATATGAGAGTAATAGAGACAAATGACGTAGGGTGTGAGTTAGAAGTAGAAGCTGATAGAAGTGTGAAAGAGGTATAGGTAGAGGTAAGGGATTGTGTATGCTAATGATAAATAAAGAAGTGGGGAGGGGGGAAACAAAGCGGAAGCAAATTTGGCAGATATGTGTGTGGTGTGTTTGTGTGAGCATGCATATGTATGTGTGACACGCCGAGTTGAAAAACGTATACTAACCGAGATTATCCTTGTAATTACAAGACAGAAACTCCCGCTAGATGTGTTTACAATCAAGAAATAGAAAGTAAAGGAGATTCAATAATCGATAGCTTATCCCTTTGATATTATTGTTTTTTTAGAAAATAAGGTTACATAGTTATGAGAGGATCTCGTCTTTAATGCCAACTAGTGAAAACAACAGCTATGTTTCATCCTTATTAGACCTCATCAGCAATGCATAATCACCTCAGTTGGCTACAGTGAAGGGTGAGAGTATATATATAAAAAAAAAAGAGGTGGGGAAAAAGTGTAATAATAACAGGTTGGAGTAAAATACCTTGGAAAACGATCTAAGTGATATATGCATATTACATACACATACGTGGAGGCGCAATGGCCCAGTGGTTAGGGCAGCGGACTCGCGGTCATAGGATCGCGGTTTCGATTCCCAGACCGGGCGTTGTGATTGTTTATTGAGCGAAAACACCTAAAGCTCCACGAGGCTCCGGCAGGGGATGGTGGCGAACCCTGCTGTACTCTTTCACCACAACTTTCTCTCACTCTTACTTCCTGTTTCCGTTGTGCCTGTAATTCAAAGGGTCAGCCTTGTCACAGTGTGTCACGCTGAATATCCTCGAGAACTACGTTAAGGGTACACGTGTCTGTGGAGTGCTCAGCCACTTGCACGTTAATTTCACGAGCAGGCTGTTCCGTTGATCGGATCAACTGGAACTCTTGACGTCGTAAGCGACGGAGTGCCACATACACATACGTACGTAACACTGTATCGATCAGACTATTGGATGATGTTATACACCACTAGTTACAATGCGCTTCCTCGCAATGTTGCAGCTTTCGAATAACGCGCGCGCGCACACACATACACACGTACAAAAAGAGAAAAAGTAGTACGAAAAGACTTCACAAACTGTTGCTGAGAGTTTCATGCAACCGCTCATCGGATAGTCGTCTTTCCCCCTCACACCTCTCCTCTCTTGCTCCGACTCCGACTTCTCTTCACTCCTATCCACCTTCTCATCCCCCTTCATCGTCACCCCTCCCCACCCCTACACATTCCAACCCTTCCTTTCTTATCCTTCCCATTCCTTACACCCACTCCCACATACCCCACCTCTACTCTCAGCTTTCCCCACTCTCGCCTCCCAACACACCACAACACACACACCAGCACTGACCAATTCCCAGCCCCACATTCTCGCACCTACACATACACACACGCACACGTCAAGATCATCAGCCCTCTTCCACACGCACATAAAACTCTTATACACATGCACGCGCACCTTCGTTTTGGGATCACCACGACTTTATTATCTCCCCTTCTCCCTAGCTCTCCTATGTGACCCTTCAGTCCGGCATTCGCCATGATAGATCGCTAGCCACAACACATTTTTTTCTCTCCTTGTTTCTTTCCGTGTTCCTTTCTGTGGAAGAGCGTAGGCTCGAAACGTTAAAGACTTTTTCCCTTCCCGAGCGTTATACTGTCTGATATACCGCCTGTCTTCGTCTTTTTTTTGTGTGTGAATTCTCCCTATATATATATATATATATATAAGAGAGAGAGAGAGAGACCCTCATGAAATGGAGTGAAGTTTTAATTGGTCGCTGTTTTTTTTTTACCTTTTTCGTTGGACCAATGAAAAAACAGTACTTCTTAGGCATGCTCTGGACTATATAGACAGAACTCATCTTTCTGTAGAAGCTGGTAGAACATGTCTTGTAAAAGACAAATTTCGCTTGAACGAAGCAGCGATAATCTCTATCTTGATTCCTCCAAGCAATCTTACCATTTATATATTTCTTTCTTTTATTTCAACATTTTCCGCTCACACTAGAGGTGTAACTCAAAAGACCTATATTTTAAGAACGTGTCCCTAACACTTCTTTCACAGCAAGATAAATTTAATCCTTCTTTCTTGTTAGTTTTGTGACTGAAAATTGTGGCTTTTCCCTTTACAAATTACAGTCTCATTGACATCTATACTTTTAGCAACTTGTGTAATCAAGCACGTGCTTCAACTTGTTGTTTGTGAGTTCGTACAACATCGTCGATGCACATTTTTTGGCAGGGTGAGAACAACTGTCCAACTTCCACTTGGACACAGCCTCATCATGCGGTATCAATAACCGACCTTAGAAATACTCCTACTCTTTTACTTGTTTCAGTCATTTGACTGTGGCCATGCTGGGGCACCGCCTTTAGTCCAGCAAATTGACCCCAGGACTTATTCTTTGGAAGCCTAGTACTTATTCTATCGGTCTCTTTTGCCGAACCGCTAAGTTACGGAGACGTAAACACACC
>NC_068985.1:107658345-107670110 GCF_001194135.2 Octopus bimaculoides
ACAAACATACACACACACACACATATATATATATATATATATATATATACATATATACGATGGGCTTCTTTCAGTTTCCGTCTACCAAATCCACTCCCAAGGCTTTGGTCGGCCCGAGGCTATAGTAGAAGACACTTGCCCAAGGTGCCACACAGTGGGAATGAACCCGGAACCATGTGGTTGGTAAGTAAGCTACTTACCACTCTTGCGCCTCTATGCTAGGAACTTTGTAATAAGTCAAGAAACAAAATGAAAATGTGAATTCCATACACCTTTTGCCTTATAGTTCCTTAATTGCAAATTCAACTTTCTTATCCCACCAAGTATTAAGAAATGATTATCTTCCTTGTAATACCTGCGACTACTATGGGAAGCACACGTGTTTCCACTGCTCTTCTCACTGATAAGCAATTGCACATACACTTCTCATCCCTATTTCTCGCCGTCCACCCACACACTGTGGTCATTTGCTCGACACAGCTACACATTATACGTTATTCACAACGCCCAAATATTTTTCATGCGTACTCACAGGTCGTTTATTTATTTAATTTTTTGTTGTCAACCTATTAAATCTAGGTCCTATTATGTCATTATCAATTACATCCTATCACACCCTACATATTTTATGTCAATATCACACCATTCTATCTTGTCATCATCATACATTTCCACTAACATACTCACACATTCATACACTTCGTTTACACACTTAATTCCTTCCTACCCTCCTTCACACACACACACACACATACATACCCACCCACACATCCATCTAGCTATGTATCGATTTATTGCTCTTTATATATGAGCGTGTGTCTATTGTCTCGAAGACAGAACACAAATTAACAATATGCCTATTAATTCATATGTGTATTTAGAATTCGGATAAAAATGGTACGGTAAAAATAGCATAGGTAAAAATGGTACAACTGAAAAGGTAAAACTGGCACAATACGCAAGATTTCTTCCAGAACTTTGGAACGTACATCAAGCTGTCCCAATGACTTCGCGACAAAATAAATACGAAAAGAGTTACTCTGGTTACCATTTATCTAAGTGGCCCTACTACAACCCCATCATGGAAGTCATAGCGAGTAATAAAGGAAAAGAGAAGATTTGCTTCCAAGGATACATGTGTAAAAAACAGATTGTAAGATCAACTACTGTCAGATGGAGAATGGAGATGTGTTAAGAGAACATCTTTTTGTAAAGGCACCATGACCACCAGCCTTGATATGACTGATCCTGTAACAGCTAATGACCACAACCATGCTCCTGATTCTGCAGCTATTTCAGCCACAAAATGCATCATCAACATGAAGAGAAAAGCAGCAGAAACGGAAGATAAACCTAGTCAGATTTACAGCAATAACATGGATGACTTATCAGTTGAAGGAAAGGCGCTACTTCCAAGTGAGAACATCATAAAGAGAACTTTGCGTAACCAAAGATCAAGACTCTATCCACAAGTACCAGAAAGACTCGAGGATCTGAAACTTACTGGAGAATGGACAACTGCTGCAGCTCCCGAGCCTAAACCATTTTTGTTTTGCGATAATGGACCAGACACTGGCAACCGCATCATTGCTTTTGGTTCTGATGAATCACTGCGGTTACTTGCTTCTGCCGATATATAGCTGATGGATGGCAACAATGCAATGGCTCCACTGGGATTTCTACAGCTTTATGTAATACGTTCCAGTTGGTAATACTGCAGTTTTTACTGTTTTTGCTTGACTGCAAACTAATACACAAGATACACATGAAACACTGCTGCAAGCAGTTATGGGTCGTCGCCATGAGCTTGAGCTCTACCCAGGTCCAACGACCATAATTGTTGACTTAGAGTAAGCAGTCATCCAAGCTATCAACAATGTTTATGGACCGGAAACACACTCACAAGTTTGTTTCTACCACCTGACTCAGGGCACCTGGAGAGAAATACAGGACCTTGGCCTCACCAACCACTACAAAGAGAGTGGGGACTTTCGTCAATTCTGTGGACAGATCGACTCATTGACATTTATACCAGTTGAAGATGTTCCAGCGGGAAATCAGTTACTCAAGGCTAGATGTCCTGATGAAGCAGCTCTCCTACAAGAATACTTCGATCAAACCTATGTTTCTGGTACATAAGTTCAGAGAAGACGGAACTCCCAGCCAGACATTCCAGCAGTAAACCTTCGGCGCATTTCAGCAAGGTTTCCTCCAAAACTTTGGAGGAAACCTTGCTACCATGAACGACTGTCCGAGAACCAACAACCTATGTGAAGGCCAGAACAACAAATTTTATCATCTTGATGGCTACCAGCACGGATCTATCTGGAAACTTATAAGAACGATTCAGAAGGAAGTGGCTGTTGTGAGTGCAGTGATGGCAAGGGATTCGGTGAACGACCCAGGAAAAAAAGCAAAGAAAGTATATGCTGATCTCCAACAAAGACTAAAAAAATTATGCAAAGGCTACACAGATGGAAGGAAATACCTTGATCAAGTATTAAGTGGACTTGATCACAACATAAGATTCTAGTTATTAAATTTTGTTTTTAAAGGTTAATATGAAACGGTGTTCTCATGTCTAAACATATTTGATTTTATGGAGGTTATACAGGTATATGATATACTAAGAAAATAGATTATATTCAAAACCAGTTTTTATATTAGACAAACTTTATTCTACTTTATTTGCCAATAGTGTATATTTCAATAGGCTTATTGTGTTATTTTTACATATTTCTTTTACCCGTGCAATTTTTATTGTCCACCGTGTATTTTTGAGCATGTGAACATGCGACCTTCAACACAGTATTTTTAACATCGACCCAGTTCATTCAACTGCCAATGACTGTCACTGGCAATTAGGAGTACACCCCGTGATGGACTGAAATACCGTTCAAGGGGTTAAGGTAACCCTACAACTCTCACTCACTTAAATGACTCGAAAAATAGGATAAGCAATGATTTTAATGAGAGTGTAGGTTCAAGACTTGCAGAATGGGATACATATTCCTACATGAGACAGAGCTAATAGGGTAGGAATAATTCATGTAGAGCAGGGTTTACACTCTCATCCCATTACCTTCTATAAAATGGGTCGGGGACTGACTTCCAGATGTTGCAGTGTCTGGGTGTGTCCCTCTATTTGAGTAGTGCCAGACAGACTGTTGGAAACTATAGTTTCTACGAGATGCATCACTAAGTGATGAGGACGCACGAATTTTTTGGAGTTGCCATGGTTACTAGAGAGATAGGGATGCACGCGAGATTGGGGTGAGATTGAGCAGGTGCATTGGAGGGGTTGAAATTGGGGAATAGGTAGGTTAGAGCGAAGTGAGCTAAAATTAGGGATTTGGTAGATTAGATCAGCGTGGGGGCGAAATTAGGGAATTGGTCGGTGAGGGCAGGGTAGGATGACAGGTGATGGCTTTGGGTGGGGTAGAAAGAAGAAAGAGAGAGAGAGAGAGAGACTAGTGTGTGGTTAAAAAAAGTGAAATGAGATGTAGAGAACAGAGGTGAGAGAAGATGGTAGAAGAGATTAAAGGTAAGGTAAGCGACTGCATGTGGCGAGAGGAAGACGGGTCAGAAAGGGATAGAAAAGGTTGATGGTATTCGTGACATATATAGAGAGAAAGGGGATATATTCGATCGAATTAACACTAGTTGAGGTTGTTTAGCTCCAGGTCAGTCCTCGAAAGACACATCTCTGATTAAAAATATTCCAAATGTGACCAAATCCTATTGTATTCAAACATAGAGGCGCAGGCATGGCTGTGTGGTTAAAAAGATTCTGGGTTTAGTCTCACTGCATGGCATCTTGGGTAAGTGTCGTGTCTTTTACTATAGCTCCGGGCCAACCAAAGCCTTGTGAGTAGATTTGGCCGGCAGAAACTGAAAGAAGCCCGTCGTCTGTATGTGTATTTTTGTGTTTGTCCCATACCACTGCTTGACAACCGTTGTTGGTTTGTTTACGACCCCGTAGCTAGGTGGTCCAGCAGAATGAGAACTGAAAACTAAACAGTCTACTAATGTAAACAGTGAGGAAATGGAAGGGGAGGGGGTGAAAAGAAAAAGGAAACCGGTAAATAATCGAAATAGAGGCATGCACACTCACTCAATTATATATCGCACTTAGAGAAACTAGTGGTCCCCTCTAAACGTTTTTGGGATACCCCAAAACATTCATAGCGCTATTCGCGGCAGAGATAATGAGACAATCAGGCAACCCGCATATCATCTGATGCTGCAGTGAAGAGAAACCCTAACGAAGTTAAATTTCTTTGTCAATGGTTCATCGTCCCGCCAATGCATTTATGTTTACTTGTGCAAATTATATTTGTTTTTATAATAAACTCCCAGAGAATTTTTATTTATTTTAACGATCCTCGTAAAAGTTTATACTAGAGGGATTCGAACTCAAACCGTAGAGAGACGAAACTAAATACCAAAAGGATAGATAGATAGATAGATAGATAGATAGATAGATAGGAGGAAAGCTAGAAAGAAAGAAACAAAGGATAAAAGATTGATAGAAAGAAAGATAGACAGAAGGAAAGAAAGCTAAAAAGAAGGATAGATAGATAGACAGAAAGATAGAAATAAAGATTGATAGAAAGAATGAAAGAAGAAAAGAAATTTCGTTCTGCATACTCGACATTCCAGAATTATCTCATCGTCCAAATTTTTCAAATTTCTATCTTTTTTTTTTACCTTTCCTGCAGACAATGAACTATAGATGTTGAAATTGAATATCAAATCCGTAAATATCACCCGCCCGAGAGGAATTGCAAGTGAAAAAAAATAGGTGTTATCTCTCTTCTAATTATATCATAAAAAAAAAAAATGTTAGTCCTTCCGCAAAGGAGCTTAGCTAAAATGATTTCGATTCTTAGTTGAAGTTATTTATTTCATTTATGACTTTATCCAACGTTGAAAACAGAAGGGAACAGCACAGGCCCTCTTCTCTACCTGTTAACAAGAAAAACATAATGACGCTCTAAATTAACAGGTCCTAGGTATATGGAGAATAATAATTTATTTTGTTTATAACTGCAGCGGATACTAAAATAAATAAATAAAGGAACTGTACAAATCTTTTTTTCTATTTCTCAGGGTACAAGAAAAACAAAATGATACTTTAAACTGATATGAGATCCTAGGTTTGTAGAAATGACTCGAGATAGCAAATGTAAAATTGGGGAGAAGTATAGTTAACTATATCGAAAGTAGTATTTGATTGATATTCTTATTTGGTTGGCGAAGATAAAGGATACGCACACCAGCCGTTTTCGGGGTTAGGGTTACGCCGAAAACGAGTGGTGTACGTATTTTTTAATTCCGCCACTTATTCCATCGACTAAACAGTATAGAAATTAAAACCGACCTAGACTGTATTTATAATGTCATTAAATCCAACATTGACCATCAATGCAGAAAGAGAAGCTTGGCGATATTTCATACTGGTATCGAAAGATCGCCAGAAGCTTTCATCTCAAGCAAGAATGGAAACCGGGTCGCTCAATTTACGCTAAGTTTTTATTTTCCTATAAAAAATTACCTGCTGACAGCTAGTACTTTCACATTATTTAGCATTAAAAAAAAAACAACGTTGCTAAGTAACAACTACACAAAGAAAAGTGATATGAAAGTTATCTCCCTTAAACGCTTTAAAAAAATTCATGTATTGATAATAGCTGATGGAGCTGCTTCAGAACGTTATGTCAAGTGGCCCACTTCAGTTATTTTCGTTGTGTGTTTGTTTATTTATTTGTTTTTCAATTTTAATGTAAATGATATTAGTCGTTTTAAGCATCATTTTAGATAGACTGAAAATTGCCATAAGCCCACTGAAAGGTTTCAATCACAGTAGCTATCGTAGTATGTTGAGTGGCTTGACAATCGATTACATAACACAGTGATTGTCATTTATCATTCTCAAATTAGGCACTTGAATCGGTTTTACATAGAAGAATTTAATAGTTTATAGACACACATATGTTCGCGCGCGTGTGTTTGTGTGGATACTCACAAACGCACATATACGTGCTTATGTGTGTGCATAAATATGTATATGTTGGCAAGAATAGAGAGCTATTCTTGGTGGGGGTGGGGGCGTTTTTTGAGGGTGATGGAAGGGATATTGAAGGGTCAGTGGGCTGTAGTGCACCTGAGCAGTGTACACAATAATTTCATTGTCATCATCATTACTGTTTCATCCTTTCTGGGTCTATAAATTAAATACCAGTCAAATACTGAGGTTGATGTAATCGACTATCCCCTTCCCTAAATTTCAGCCCTTGTGCCTACAGTAGAAAAGATTATTATTATTATTATTATCATCATCATCATCATCATTATTTGAATATAGAATCCATCCATCCATCCAGCCAGCCACATACTCCTTTATGTATCTAGTAACCTTCCTATGTATTGATCCATTGTTCTTTATAACGGGGATGTGTGTGCGTGTGTTCTGTCTCAAAGGCAGAACAGATTAATAATATGTCTGTTGATGCATGTGTGTGTTAGTTGATGAGTGTGTGACTGTGTGTGAGAGCATGTGAGTGTGCGTATGTTGATGCCATTTAGAGAATTGTGCCCATTTCATGAATAGTTGAAGATTACTATTATGACTTAATAAGAAGCAAAATTCTTGTTTTTAGAATTCCTAGGCCCAGGAAATATATTAGAGTTATTTTAGGCAAAAGTATGAGAGTTTCAGAGTACGTAAGTCAAAATATTTTTCGCCACAAAGCATTTGCAGCGGAAGTGGTTTATACTGTCATTATGTGTGAGACGTTTTCATTGTGAGTCGTTTAGGCTTAAACACCAGGATATCGGCTCCACCGGGCCTTTTCGTTCTAGCAGGTTACATGACTTTGTGATTAACTGAACGTGTTGTTTGTATTAATCGTTTTCAGCCATCCAGTCGTGTTGGCACAACAGTTCGTTCTTCCTTACGCGGGAAATTAATCACCAGCCCTGGGAGCCTCCTAATCTCGGCTGCGCTTCGTCTTTGGCACACACCACTGACTACACGCAATCGTCTCTGACAACGATGTATCTGACACCTGCCAGTCTCCGCTTTCATCTCCACCTGACGCCTGCTTACATCGTTGATGTACGAATACCACACGACCAACTGACCAACGGCTGCTTCTACACACCACCAAACCGTACTGTTGTACATCAACTTTGTCTACAAGATCAACAGTCCAGCCTGACTACGAAGTCTCTCACACATCTTTGTTGTAACTTGTTATATTAATTTATTTCATGTATGGCAATCATTGTATTTCATAACGGAGAACAAATCGTCGCTTGCCAGTTCATTTTCATCTCACGTCGTATATCATTTTCACATTTCCTTATTTACCAGCGTCGCCTTCCTGGCACTTGTGCCGGTGGCACGTGAAAAGACATTCGAGCAAGATCGTTGCCAGTGCCGCTGGACTGGCTCCTGTGCAGGTGGCACGTAAAATACACCATTTTGAGCGTGGCCGTTGCCAGTACCGCCTGACTGGCCCTCATGCCGGTGGCACGTAAAAGCACCCACTACACTCTCGGAGTGGTTGGCGTTAGGAAGGGTATCCAGCTGTAGAAACTCTGCCAAATCAGATTGGAGCCTGGTGTAGCCATCTGGTTCACTAGTCCTCAGTCAAATCGTCCAACCCATGCTAGCATGGAAGGCGGACGTTAAACGATGATGATGATGTAATACACTGTTTCCACTAAAATCATGGAACATCCACCATGATCCATTTTCAATACTTATTATTCCTGGGAGAGTTGGGGATGGAGAGTCCTCAAACACTTCCTCTATAAGTTCCTATCAGAAGCAACCATCTTTACACTTTACTGCTCAATTCCCAAGTGTGACCAACTGAGACTATGAATATCATCCAGTCATCTCGTTCTTGGCCTACCCTTACATTTGCTAATCAGCTCAGCTTGATGAATCCATCTAGCAATTCTTTCTTGTGACCTTCTAATTACACACACACACACACACACAAAAGACCGATTCTTTGTATTATAAAGAATTCTCTGTGACCAGTTATTTTCACCCTTTTGATGCCTGGTTTTATGATACAAATTGCCTCTAAAAAGTGATCTAAAAACTTTCCATCAAAACTTCTTGTTAATTTATGTTTCAAATACCAGCTTAATAAAGATAAGAAGTTCTTCATTATTTCTAAAATTAATTAAAATAAAATCTGTGAATTTCTTAATATTCTAATCCCCAAATATCCTGATCACAATGGTAGAAATAAAACTGGTGATAGAATCGAAACTATTGGCCTTTTCTCAGTTAGAAATCACCCTACAAGTTTCACTATACAGGCACTCTGTCGCTTATGACATCGAGGGTTCCAGTTGATCCGATCAACGGAACAGCCTGCTTGTGAAATTAACGTGCAAGTGGCTGAGCACTCCACAGACACGTGTACATTTAACGTAGTTCTCGGGGATATTCAGCGTGACACAATGTAACAAGGCTGACCCTTTGAATTACAGGCACAACAGAAACAGGAAGTAAGAGTGAGAGAAAGTTGTGGTGAAAGAGTACAGCAGGGTTCGCCACCATACCCTGCCGGAGCCTCGTGGAGCTTTAGGTGTTTTCGCTCAATAAACACTCACAACGCCCGATCTGGGAATCGAACCCGTGATCCTATGACCGCGAGTCCGCTGCCCTAACCACTGGGCCATTGCGCCTCCACACTTCAGCTATTAACCAGATATCAATTCAACTCTGATCCATCCACTAAACAGATACACATCCAATCAGCATGACTCTCTGAGATTCAATGAAAATAAAAGAATAAAACAAAATGGTAACAATGATAGTAAAGTTTTAAAAAGACAAAACAAAAAAAACTGATGTTTTTCATTTCTATTTTTACTCTATTTGATTATCTTACTGATGAATTAATTGATTAACTGACTGAGAGCAACATCTTTTGATTTTTCTGCTTTCTCCTTCCATAAATATATCCCTCTTTGAATACAGCTTTCTGTTTATTGGAGTGAGCAGAATGACAAGTTGATATGATTTACTTACTCCTGACTAACCTTTCATTAACACTTGACTTCTCACCCAATGATGTCTTTTTCACATAACTACCATACCACTATTTATCTGTCTATCTTTCTGTGTTTGTATGTCTCTCTATCAGTTTGTCTGTCTCTTTATCTTTCTCTCTTTGTCTATCTATCCCTCTATCTGTCTGTTTGTCTTTCTGTCTCTCTATCTGTTTTTCTTTCTAATTGTGTGTGTGTTTGAATGTCTGTCTGTTGGTTGGTCTTTCTTTTCATTTCTACATCGCTTTATCCAACCATCCAGCTAACCCTCTGGTCAGCCATCGATCTGGCCATATATTCACCAGTCCACACCCCTCTCAAGCTGTTTTACATATCAGTTTATTTGTCTATCTATATTTATCTGTCTGTCTAATCCATCTATTTTACAAATTCATCAAGAGTGGGAGAGGCACAGAGAGAAAGAAAATGAAAGAGAGAGTTTGTCTATAACTTACTTTCACCTGATTAGCTATGGCTAAACAGGTCAGCAAACATATATTTTAATAACTGCTATAAACTGAGAAAGAAAGAAAAAGAATTATAGGCGAACAATAAAGAAAAAGAGAGAAAAGAGTGCACAGAAGTAACCAAATAAAGAGAGACAAGTAGAAGAGAGAAAGATGAAGAGAGGAAGAAAATGAGAGAGGAGGAGAAGGTGGTGGTATTGTTGATAGTGATAATAGTTATTGATGTTGGTGAAAGTAATGGTTGGGGTGATAGATACTGAAGTGATAAGGGAGAGAGGAAGAGAAAGACAGAGATAAAAAATGCAGAGGG
This sequence comes from Octopus bimaculoides, assembly GCF_001194135.2. Classification (NCBI taxonomy): domain Eukaryota; kingdom Metazoa; phylum Mollusca; class Cephalopoda; order Octopoda; family Octopodidae; genus Octopus; species Octopus bimaculoides. The sequence continues at coordinate 107,668,204 of NC_068985.1, forward strand.
AAAAGTTAAGTGAAAAGGAAAAAGACAGATTTCTTTATTTCGTGTGCAAGATTCTTGATGTGGATACGTGTGTTGAAAGAAATACAATTAAACCTTGGGAGAGGCATTATGCTGGTAATAAACACACGCACTGGTTCAGTCCTTTATTAATTTATATAGTTTTTTGTTAAATTATTTCATTGCACTCTTGCAATCTCTTCAGCCAAAATTTGAGATCAATATTTGATTAACCCAACTCATTTCTAATGGCTTTGTACTGAAGCGATGACATCGGAATTTATTCAAAATAAATGGAAGTGGAGAGACAAGTTACTGAAGAGATTGCAAGAGTGCAATGAAATAATTTAACAAAAAACTATATAAATTAATAAAGGACTGAACCAGTGTGTGTTTATTACCGACATAATGCCTCTCCCAAGGTTTAATTAGATTTCTTTAGTTAGACTGAAAGAGAAAGAGAAACAAATACATAAACACACAAGCAGAGATACCTTAAATCTGTAAGAAAATATAATAATAATATGTGTTTGTGTTTATGTGAGTATATGTGTGAATATGTCTGTGCATTTACAACCATAATTCCATTTATATGCACACACACATAACGTATGTGTGTGTGTGTGCGTGTAAATTTAATTATGGTTCTAAATACACGAATATACTCACATGCATACACATACACGTAGTTAAAACTGAGAAGAGATATGTGACAGATTAAAGAACTTTTTTAATTCTTATAACCCAATTAACCCTATCTTGTTTGTGCCCTTTTCTTTTCCCCACCATCTCTTTATTTTGTCTCTAATTTCTTTAGCCTTTCCAGGCCTTCCTCTGTGACACACCAACAGTTTATGACATTGCTGTGTAGTAGCATTGTTGTTTTCCTAATCAGTTGTGATACATCATAATTTGGTTGGCACTCTGTTGGTTACAACGACCAGGGTTCCAGTTGATCCGATCAATGGAATAGCCTGCTCGTGAAATTAACGTGCAAGTGGCTGAACACTCCACAGACACGTGTACCTTTAACGTAGTTCTCGGGGAGATTCAGCATGATACAGAGTGTGACAAGGCCGGCCCTTTGAAATACAGGTACAACAGAAACAGGAAGTAAGAGTGAGAGAAAGTTGTGGTGAAAGAGTACAGCAGGGTTCTCCACCATTCCCTGCCAGAACCTTGTGGAACTTTAGGTGTTTTCGCTCAATAAACACTCACAACGCCTGGTCTGGGAATTGAAACTGCGATCCTATGACCGCGAGTCCGCTGCCCTAATCACTGGGCCATTGCGCCTCCACACATCACAATTTAAAATCCATAGATATGGGCATGGCTGTGTGGTTAGAAATTTCACTTTCCAGCCACATGGGAAGTATTTTACAAGGCTTTCTAAATGGATTTGGTAAACAGAAACTGAAAGAAGTTCATTGTTTATATTTATATAATCACACACATGTGTCAGTGTTTGTGTCTCCTTGTCTTGATATCACCCGTAGGTTGTAACCAAGCATCACCATCATACTAACAGTGTCCTTCATTTCCAGTCTTCAGTAAAAACATGCTTCAGGTCTTATATGTGAAGTTGGTTTGCCTGTAAGCTTTAACACACTAAAATATTTTTTCCTGAATGTATACTGACGGAATATATATATATCATCATCATCATCATCATTGATTAATGCCTGTTTTCCATGCTGGCAGAGATTAGATGGTTTGACAGCATTTGGTGAGCCACAGGGCTGTGTAGTGCTTCAATTTCAGCTTTGGCACAGTTTCTACAGCTAGATACATTTCCTAACACCTACCACTTTACAATGTGTATTGGGTGCTGTTTACATGTCACCTCCACTAGTAACTTGCAAGTGACAGTTACTTGTCTGAGAGTATCAAAAAAAAAAAAAAAAAAAAAA
>NC_068985.1:107670304-107673367 GCF_001194135.2 Octopus bimaculoides
TATATATATATATATATATGTATCTTATCTTTTACTTGTTTCACTCACTGGACTACAGTTATGCTGGGGCCAGCCTTGAAGTATTTAGTCAAACAAATGAACTGCAGTACTTATGTTTTTAAACTTGGAGGCTTATTATTTTGGTCTATTTTCACCAAACTGCTGAATGATAGGGATGTAAACAAACCAACTCAGTTATCAAGCAATGGTGAGGGAAAAAAACACACACACATGTATATAAACATGACAGGCTGACAAGGCTTTGGTTGGTCTGGGGCTATAGAAGACACTTGTCCAAAGTGCTATGCAGTGAGACTGAACCCGAAACCATGTGGTTAGGAAGCAAACTTCTTAAATATATGTGTGTGTGTATATATAATTGTGGGTGTGTGTATATATAATTGTGGGTGTGTGGGTGTGTATAAGCTCATATGTCTCCTTGTCTTCATGTGTGTTTGCTGTTTTAAACAAAGGCTTTGCTATTCATACAGGTTCATACAGGTGGTATAATTTGTTTTCAATTTTCTGCATAATTATAACTGCATCTAAATAGACTGGGTCATTACTATCTTGTTTGAAACAGATGAATGAATTTGGTGTCAGGAAGGGCATTTAGCTGAATAAAGGCTCTATCCCAATCTAGTCTTATCTGACATCATTTAGGCATGGAAAAGTGGCTGTTGAAATGACAAGAATGATGCTGCTGCTGATGATGATGAAGATAATGAATGATTCTAAATATACGACAGAATACCTGCAGTGGAAGCCCACTCAGTCATGTTACAACTCTTATGTACTTAGAAAACCACACAAAATGGTTGCTGACATTGTAATTGTTGTTGTTGGTTTCAAAATATGTACAAACAGCTTGTGGGTGTATTGAGCTAGTGTATACGTGTGTGTGTGTGTGTGTGTGTGTGTGCATGCGTGTGTGTTTGCAGATATGGGTGTTGATGAGTGCAAGCTGATAACTGATGAATTAGAGCAGGGTAAGAAAGATAACACAGAACAAAGAAAAAGAATGATGCTAACGACTGTTGCTACTGGATGCAACTAGATATATCATTGTCAATATGTTTATAACCCATATTCAAAATACACAGAGGAAAAAAAAAGATATTGGTGTTGCATATGTATTGAAACAATACTGTTACGAACATTATAACTCATTGAAAATGTTGCACTGAACATTACAATACAACGGTACAGTATGGGTAATGCAATATGGTGTACTGCAATATGGTTTCAAATTTTGGCACAGAGCCAGCAGTTTTTGAAGGAAAGGGTAAATTGATTACAATGATCCTCAATACTTAACTGACAATTATTTTTTTGGCCCCTGAAAGATTGAAGGCAAATTTGACCTCAGTGGAATTTGAACTCAGAATGTAAAGACAGATGAAATACTGTTAAGCATTTTGTGTGGCGTACTAACATTTTTATCAGCTTGCTACCTTACTGAACACTGGAATACACTGGTATTACATGGGTAATGAAGTATTATATTTTAGACATTATAATACAGTGGGATAATAGAGATAATGAAACAAGTTGTAATAATCATAATCATTATGTGCACTTTTCCATGCTTGTATGGGTTGGACAGAATTTGTTGAGGTAAATTTTCTATGGCCGGAGGCCTTTCCTGTTGCCAATCCTCACCTGTTTCCAAGTAAGGCAATATTCTCCATGACTAGACATGTTTTCACAGGAGATTGGAAATGAAGGACACTGCTTGCATAACAGTGACACTCATTTACAACAATCATGTGGTATCAAGGCAACACATTCTTATATATCAGTCTTCTTTCAGTTTCCATCTACCAAATCCGTTCACAAAGCTTTGGTTAGAATGAGGTTAGATTGAAGCCATAGAAGAAGACAATTGCCCAAGGTGCCATGCAATAGGACTGAAACTGGAGCCATGTGATTTAAAAGCAAACTTCTTGCCACACAGCTATGCCTGTAACTAATGGACATTATAATACAATGTGTAGTGCAGATAATAAGACAAAGCTGAACATTGTGATGAAGGAACATAAATTGACCCCAGTACTTGAATAGTGCATCATTTTATTGATCCCTGAAGGAAGAAAGACAAATATGACCTTCGCAAGATTTGAACTCAGAATGCAAAGGGTCATAACTAAATGTCCCAAAGTATTTTGTCAGATGTTCTAATGATTCTGCCAATGTACTGATGAGAGGAATGTGATGAAATGGGATGAAAAGGAAAATCAATGTTATGTTGTAAATCTATTCCACCCATGCGAGAATGGAGAAACAGATGTTAAATTAGTCACAATGACATTAATGATGATGATGATGACGATGATGATGATGATGATAGTGGTGGAAGTGATGAAGAAAATGAAATGACAGCAATGGTGATGATGACGATGTTATTAATGATGATAATGACGATGATATTCTTCCATTCTTTCAGTGGTTTCAGTCACTGAACTGTGACCATTCTGGGACAGTATAGAACCTTCAAGGGTTCTGACAGAATGTATCATCCTGAATGTTTTATTTTATTAATCTCTATTTGCCAAATCACTAAGTTATGTCACAGAGGGACACAACATAAACAACACTAGTTTATAGACTAGTTGTAAGCATAAATACAATCGGGGTGCCCATATGTTTTAATGTCTTAACTTGCTACATCAATTAAACTCGCAACCTCTTTACTGATAAGGTTTCATTCAACAAATGTCCCTAGATATTTTCCATAGATATGCTTTCATATTTCTCTCTCCCTCTCTTTCCCCATCCCAAAATATATATATGGTGGCCAAAACATCCATCTAACATATATGAATATATCAAATGTCGCACAAGTTTTGTTCACCTTATGTACAAATATATATATATATATATATATATATATCTGTAAAAATATGTGACACTTATTCGGTAGCCATGATAAAACTCCTGTGAAAAATTTTTCACAGGAATTTTCAATGGCCAGATAACTGAAGAGATGTTGGTGTGGGCTCCCACCCCGGCATCTGAAGCTCAGAGTTTTATCATGGCTACCGAATAAGTGTCACATATTTT
>NC_068985.1:107674067-107675603 GCF_001194135.2 Octopus bimaculoides
TGTGTGTGTGTGTGTGTGTGTGTGTGTGTGTGTGTGTGTGTGTGTGTGTGTGTGTTTAAACACCTGTTGTTAACTTCACACGCCTTACACCTCCTTCTTCCTACATTGAACAACTGCTGCTGCACATTGATGCATTCAAACACACAACAACAGCCACCAGAAAATGGGAGAGGGAAGACTATATAGTAGCTGTAGGAGAAAGAATGTGAAGAGGAAGAAAGGGAACAAGGAAGAAGAGAGAGGGGGAAGTATGAATGGGTTCAAGGCTTCGAAACTGGTGTCGGTGTCACAGAACTAACACCACAGTGAGAAATTCCATCACGTTTTACTAGCAGGAAGCTACAGGCCAACAGACTGTTTTAATGCCTTTACAATTCGAACATTGATCAAATTTTCTATCCCTCCTGAGATGACCATTGACCCTACCCATCTCATGCTCAATCCTCTGTCTGGTGGGTGTTCATTAAGGTGGTTCCAATGATACATCATTTCCAATGGGTACAGAGATGCAGAGGTGCATTATACAGAGGCTGCAAAATCAATCAGTGCAAATAGACAAGGAAAGGTCACTGTGACCAAAAATAATGGAATGACAAAAATGGGGTCAAACATTGTGGGAGTGCACATTGCAGCTCCCATGCACCCACCCCATTAATACCATTATAAGGAAATTGCAGTGTGCACTTCTTTAGTGCTGCATAGTTTCACATGCAACAGAAGATTTTGTTTAGTTTGCGAGTCTTATAGTTGACATCTTTCACTTGCTATATCTTTTTTTTTGCAAGGCCAAACCATCATCTAAAGAGGAACGGCGGCAAACAATTAACTAATATCATTCTGAGAATGATGGTACAAGAAGATTCAAAGACCCAGTATTCAGTGATTATACACAGTTGTATTTTTGTTGTTTTATTATTAATCTCATTAAGGTAGTAAACTGACAGAATCATTAGTGCATTGAACAAGATACATAATGATATTTCTTCTGGTTCTTTACATTTGAGTTCAAATTCCACCAAAGTCAACTTTGCCTTTCATCCTTTCATGACTGAAAATACAAATCATGTATTAGGGTCAGTTTAATCAACTAATCCCCTCCCTATAAATTGATGGCTTTGGGCAAAAATGATAAAAAATTATTAACCTTGTCATGTTGTTGAAGACTGAGTGTGTGAATTTACTTGTTACTCCTATAGGTGTAGGAGTGGCTGTGTGGTAAGTAGCTAGCTTACCAACCACATGGTTCCAGGTTCAGTCCCACTGCGTGGCACCTTGGGCAAGTGTCTTCTACTATAGCCTCGGGCCGACCAAAGCCTTGTGAGTGGATTTGGTAGACGGAAACTGAAAGAAGCCCGTCGTATATATGTATGTATATATATATATATATATATATATATGTGTGTTTGTGTGTCTGTGTTTGTCCCTCCACCGTCACTTGACAACCAATGCTGGTGTGTTTACGTCCCCATAACTTAGCGGTTCAGCAAAAAGTGACCGATAGAATAAGTACTAGGCTTACAAAGAATAAGTCCTGGG
>NC_068985.1:107675613-107676160 GCF_001194135.2 Octopus bimaculoides
TAGAATAAGTACTAGGCTTACAAAGAATAAGTCCTGGGGTCAATTTTCTCGACTAAAGGCAGTGCTCCAGCATGCCCGCAGTCAAATGACTGAAACAAGTAAAAGTGACCATATTCCAATTAACTCTCATTAGTTGTAGTTAGGATCCATGGTGGTGAGAAGTGAGAATAAACAAAGATACTTGAGTAAATAAATAGCATACATTACATAATATACAGAACTATATTATGTAGACAACACAGTGCAAGAAAGACATCTGCTAATAGTTTCCCTTTTTGGTTGTTTGGCTATTCTTCAGATAAATTATTTTGAATTCCAACATAACCTGAAGCACAGCATGACACAAACCAAATCAAAATAATACTCTACTTAATGATATTGAGTACTTTTTCTTTCAGTGATTACTATTACTAATGTGTGTGTGTGTGTGTGTGTGTGTGTGTGTGTGTGTGTGTGTATAGGTTTGGTGAGGTAACAGAAAAACAGAACTCAAAACATGAATATGATCATCAACATGTTTTTTTTTTAGTAATAACCAGCAGAAGAT
>NC_068985.1:107676643-107686879 GCF_001194135.2 Octopus bimaculoides
AAAAAAAAAAAAAAAGCCACTACACATTGTAAAGTAGGTACCATCTATCCTGGATGGATGAAAGGTAAAGTTGACCTTAGCAGGATCTGAACAATGCAGTGGAAATATATCAATAAGAAGCCTATTAACAGAAATTTAGCAGAAATAGAAATAAAATATTGAAAAGTAAACATTTTAATGAGAATATTTAGATTTATAAGCAACTAAAACATCTGTTAGAATTTCATCAAATGTGATTGATTTTCTTGTATAGAAATAGAGATACAATCTGAAGAGATTATAAGAAGGAAGATTATCTTTGCCATTTGCTAAAAGCTGTTGAAATTCCTGGTTAATTCTTTCACAAATCTCCAGAATTTTGCACGACTGGAGCTTAACGTTGGTTTTTGTAATGTTAAACAGATAAAGATACATTTCCTCACAGTTAAAAAAAAAACAACCCAGCAGTCGATAACTACCACTAGTAATGTTATCAGGCCAGACGCTTATTTCAACTGACTAGGCAAATTGATGAAAAATGTGTAGGTGGTGGTGATGACGATAGTGGCAGTGGTTGTGATGGTGATAATGGTGATGATGATGATGGTGGTGGTGGTGGAGATGACACTAATGATGATGATGAAGAGGAGGAAGAAGTTCATGATGATGATGATGATGGCGATGATGAAAATGATACACAGAAATAAACTATGTCCCTTACGCACATTGGTAGTCTTCTAAGATGGTGGAGCATGATAAGAGAGAAAGATTTCATCAACATTTTTTGGCAAACAAAGTGACCATATACAATCCTTTTCGTTGTGCTTGTGTTATTTTTGTGGGTGGGGCATAATGTGGTTATAATAATAATAATAATAATAATAATAATAATAATGATAATAATAATAATGATTTCAAATTTTGGCACAGGAATTATGGAGGAAGGGATCAGTTGATTACACTAAACCCAATGCTCAATTGGTACTTATTTTATCAACCCCAAAAAGATGAAAGGCAATGTTGATGTTGGCAGAATTTGAACTCAGAGCATAAAGATCAACAAAATGCCATGAAGCATTTTTCCCAGCACTGTAACGATTCTGCAAGCTTGCCACATTATGGTTTCAAATTTTGTCACAAGGCCAGCAATTTCAGGGATGGGGCGAAGTCGATTAGATTCACACCAGTGTTCAACTAGTGCTTATTTTATCGGTCCCGAAAGAATGAAAGGCAAAGTCGACCCTGGCAGAATTTGAACTCAGAATGTAAAGACAGATGAAATGCTGCTAAGCATTTTGCCAGTATGCTGTTGATTCTGCCAGCTCACCACCTTAAAAATCCTTTCTACTATAGGCACAAGGCCTGGAATTTGTGGGGAGGGGGAGAGGGAGAGTCGATCACATCAACCCCAGTACTTTATTGGTATTTAATTTATCAACCCCGAAAGGGTTAAAGGCAAAGCTGGTCTCGGTGGAATTTGAACTCAGAACGTAAAAACAGATGAAATACCGTTAAGCATTTCACCCAGTGTGCTAATGATTCTGCTTTAATAACAATAATAATAATAATAATCCTTTCTACTATAGGCACAAGGCCTGAAATTTGGGGGAAGGAAGCCAGTCAATTTGATCGATCCCAGTACACAACTGGTACTTAATTTATTGACCCCAAAAGGATGAAAGGCAAAGTTGACCTCAGCAGAATTTGAATTCAAATCGTAGCGATGGGCAAAATACCGCTTAGCATTTTGCCTGATGTGCTAACGATTCTGACAGCTTGCCACCTTTATAATATTATATTATAATAATCATTTATAATAATAATAATAATAATAATAATAATAATAATAATAATAATAATAATAATAATAATGATAATAATGATAATAACTTTCTCATTTTTGCATACGAGTAGCAATTTTTAAAGGGAAGAGGAAGTTAATAATAGAAACACTGGTATGTGACTAGAACTTTATTTTATTGACTCTGAAGGAATGAAAGGCCAAGTTTAGTCCAGCAAAATTTGAACTTTATTCCGTTGGAAGAAACACCACTAAACATTTTACTTGACATGCAAATGATTTTGGCCAGCTAACGACCTTAAATAATTGTCTCAAATTCTGACATAAGGCTAGAAAATTTCAGGAAAGGGGACAAGTCAGTTACATTGACCCCAGTTTTTACCAGGTACTTTGGTTATCAACCTCAAAAGGATGAAAGGCAAAGTTGACCTTGATTATGTACTAGGCTTAAAGTAAAACAAAAAATATGTATTGAGGTCCACTCTTTCGACTAAAGATTCTTCAAGGCAGTGCCTCAGCAAGGTTGCAGTCTAATGACTAAAATAAGTAAAAAATTAAAAGATATTAAAAGATTCATAAAAAAAAAGAGTGCATAGGCACACCAGGAGCAGTGTTGGTGAATTTCAGGAGTGCTCTAGAGCAGTGCTTCTCAAACTATCTGATGTGGTGTAACTGGCAGTTTTTTTTTCCAATGTGCCAGAGACTGGTAATATTTCTTAGTAATATTAATTTATACTGGAAACAATATATATAATGAATATAATAAAAGTTGACAATTATTTATTTTGTATCTTATATTTATTTTGTAAACAAATAATACAATATTTTATAACATTTTATAATGTTTCTTTCTTTTCTGGAAACTCGCTGCGTACCGGCAGCTGATGCCTCACGGACCAGTGCTGGTCTGCGGACCACCACTTTGAGTAGCACTGCTCTGGAGGAGTTGTATTAGAAGTAGCCTATAGTACTTAATATAGGGTGTTGTAGATAGATGTGTCATTTGTCCCTGGAAGGACTCAAGTTTACTGCAATTTTCCTTTTCAGTTTTAGATTTTAGATTTGTTGCATCCATGATCTGTGCGTGTGTGTGATACATGTGCAATTTGTGATGATGCAAGTTACAGCAATTTGTATACTTTGTAGCTTATTGTGGTTTGTTCTGGATTAATTGTGGACCCAGGTAGAGCAGGTATAATCAATGATGGATTTAACGTACTGAAATCACAGGAGTTGTCTGAAGATATATATATATATATATATATATATTTTTATATCTTCTGAAGGTATTATGTCAAAGAGACATTCACTCACTCCTCTTTAGCTTGCTATTGTTGTTTCTCTCATAAAAAAAGAAAAATCAATAGTTACATGTCAGGGTCTACAACAATAAGAAATGTCAATATAAACCAGAATTTCTTTGTCGATGACCTACAAATCTATATTGGAAATATCCATAATGGCAAGAAACTTAGCTAGACTTAATAAACAATGCAATCGCACTTGTAGATGTTACATATACACACACACACATATATACATATGTATGTATGTGTGTGTGTGTGTGTACATATATATATATATATACACATATATATATATACACACACATGCAGAAATTGTATAGATATTCTCTCTCTCTCATATCATCATCATCATCATCATCATCATCATCGTTTAACGTCCGTTTTCCATGCTAGCATGGGTTGGACGATTTGACTGAGGACTGGTGAAACCGGATGGCTACACCAGGCTCCAATCTAATTTGGCAGAGTTTCTACAGCTGGATGCCCTTCCTAATGCCAACCACTCAGAGAGTGTAGTGGGTGCTTTTACGTGTCACCCGCACGAAAACGGCCACGCTCGAAATGGCGTCTTTTATGTGCCACCCGCACAAGCCAGTCCAGAGGCACTGGCAACGATCTCACTCGAAAATCCTACGGGAGCCAGTCAGGCGGTACTGGCAACGGCCACGCTCAAAATGGTGCATCTCATGTGCCACCCGCACAAGAGCCAGTCCAGGGGCACTGGCAACGATCTTATTTGGCTTGCCGGGTCTTCTCACGCACAGCACATTTCCAAAGGTCTCGGTCAGTAGTCATCGCCTATATATATATATATATATATATATATATATATACATACACACACACACACATGCAGAAATTGTATAGATATTCTCTCTCTCATATATATATATATATATATATATACACACACATATAATATACACCTACACATATACAAGAAACTGTATAAATATTACACATGCAATATACACAAAGTTACTCACAGACACACACACACACACGTAGACATATAGTACATACAAACACAGAAATACACATGGGTACTCGTAGCTACAAAATATCGACGGAACATCTATTAAAACATTAAAAAATAAAATAGTGTGCTAAGGATTGAAAATAGATGAGGGTGGTAGAGGATGATATGTAAGGGGTGTGATGTGTCTGCACATGTATGTGGTGTAATGTGTGTATGTATATGACTGTGCTGTAGTGTGTATGTGTGGTGGGGTTGTATAATTCTTTGAGATGGATAAGTAGAAGTGATTCTGCTAAAATCACTCTCATCATCATCATAATCATCATCCTCATCGTTACCCCCTCCCTGCTCCCCAGTTTCATCTTCTTCATCATTATTATTGTCACTGCTGCCAACAATAGCATTATCATTATTGGCTGCCATCATCAGCATTATAGTTATGATGATAATAATCGTCACTGTTAATGTGGTTTAAGGTACTGTTACTATTTTCATCATGGCCATTACCACCACCACCACCACCACCACCACCACTGTCATCACCACCACCACCACCGCCTTCCTTACTATCAGATCATCATCACCACCACAATTATCATCACCATTACCACTTCCATCATCATCAGCATCATCACCCCTATCACCACCACTGCTGCCAATATCCTTATTACCATCACTAAGCACCCACCATCTGATTCCATAACCACAGTCACTATCAGCACCTTTATAATCATGATCATCATGATCACCACCACAATCACCACCACCACCACCACCACCACCTTCATTTTATCACCACTGCAGTAACCACAATCATCATCATCATCATTGCCATCCCCATCAGCACCATCACCACTGCAATCATCATCATCTTCATCTTCACAATCGCTACCACCACCACCTCCACCACCACCACTGCTGCTGCTGCTGGGTAATCAATCAGTGAAAAGATTTTACAAGAGAAATGCTTTCTTTGCTGACAGGAAGATGCTAAAACACCTGAACTGTCAAGTAACAACTGCAACAGTAACAATAGTGTGGAGAGTGGTGGTGGTGGTGGTGGTGGTGGTGGTGGTTTTGGTGGTGGATATTGGGAGTGATGGGTGTGTTTTCTTTTCATCTCACTATGGTGCACCATGAATAAAATACAATGATGATGATGATGAGGGTGGTAGAAGATAGAGGTGAGAGTAGTGGCAGCGGTGGTGCTGCTACTGCCGTTGGCAGTGGTGGTAGTATGGTAGAGGTGTTAGCGTTCCTTTTTGTTACACTGTGGTGCACCATGCATTGACACAGTATGGTGCAGTGTGAACTGCACAGTTTGAATAGCACCACTAGTGACATCGGTAGTGGCAGAATGATATTGTGTTGTGGTATTTGTTTCAGCTCTGTGCATACTAGGGTTCGAACCTGACTGAAGTCAGCTTCGTTTTCCGTTGTTTTAGGGGCTGAGAAATAAACTGGTTGCCAATACAGAAAAGTGAATTGGTAGGATGGCTAAAGCAATGGGTGGCCTATCTTGTGGTAGGTATCTATTCAAGCACTCAATGTTCTGAGTTCAAATTTCAACTAGGGGATTCAATTCCTGCTAAGGGTCAAGGCCAGGCCTGGCCAACTTGAATTGCATTGCAGGCCACTTTAACCCTTTTGTTACCCTATTTCTGTTGAGATGCTCTGTGTTTCTTTCAATTAATTTTAAATATAACAAAGAAATAGTAAAATAATTTAGTTTATCATTAAGCTAGTATTAGGAACATAAATTGTGACTAAGGTTCGGTGGACGATTTTAATTCAGAACTTATGAAAACAAGACATTTATACTACAGAGCTAGAGGCGGTTTGGTATCAAAAGGGTTAATCACAGAAAGTTTTTTGAGGGCCACTTGTATACTGACAGAATTGAAAGCATTTTTGTTTTCTCATGCTATTATTACAATAATGAATGGGTGATTGTTGAGTCAACATGAAATATCGTTGCAAAAACAGTGGTATCTTTCTTCTTTACTTTTCATTACAATCTTTAATTTTTGATAAAATTTTTTTTTAAATGTTTGTTTAAATAAACCCATTTCAAGAAAGTATCAAGTGAACTGCAAGATAAAGGTCAGCAGGCCGCATGCAGCCTGCAGGCCTTGGGTTGGTCAGCCTTTGTTATGGTTAATTATCTGATCATGGGACCATAATAAATTATGAAAGTTATATAATAAATTATAAATTATGATAGATGGAGGAAAAGTGTGGTTCTCTGGTACTGCAGTTGAATGCTGATGTGGTTGTGGTGGTGAAGATGATGATGATGATGATAGTGGTGGTGGTAGTTGTAATAATTATGATGGTAGTAGTGGTGTGTAGGTGATGGTCAAAATGATAATGACATTAGTAAGAATTAGGATGCTAGCGATGACTAGTTACAATCAAGGAGATGATAGTGATGATGATGATCTTGATGTTATGGTAGTGACAATAAGGGGTCATGGTAAAGGGAATGATGATAAAAATGATGATGATGTGGAAGAGGAGGAGAGAATTACAAAGGATATAGTAAAGTAAGTAGATGATCTTAATCCACACCATGAGGTCTCAGGAGTATTATCTCTAACTAAGAAAATAAAAGCCCAAAAGAGCTAGAAAGAAGGTATGTATATATATCTCTTACCTGACAATTAAGTAAACATCAGAACTTACCTGAAAAGAAACAAAAAAAAAAAGGTGAAACATCAAAAATGTATAATACTTGAAAAAGTTTATAACATTATTCAAAGTTGAAACATTTTATCATTATTATTTATATTAATATGCTAAGGCCAAATGTGTGACACTGTGATGGTGTTAGTTGAAGGGAGACGTAAAAACGAGAGAAGGTGAGAAGAGTGCCAGCAGTGAGAGATAGAAGAAAGGGATTGTTACTACGTTTTGTAGTTGGATAGTTAGTTGACGAGAGATGGGGAGAACATATTTAAAGCAGATGGATGTGGTATAGCTGAAAAGAGAGAGAAAGAGAGTGAGAGAGAATTAGTATTTTTACAGAACGGAAGACCGGAGTGGAAAATACTATAACAGTTAACATGCATACACATATGTTATGATACATCAGTACATTTCAAATAACACACCTATTGTAGGTACATGATTTTAAACATTTAACAAAACAATACCGTGACAGACAATAAAAATAAGATTTTGGTTGCTGTTACAGGATTTCTCTATCTAAATGGATAAAGAAATGTATGTTTTTCTGAATCATTAATTTATTAAGTAAAGGTTTCTCTTGTGAATAACCAAGGAACAAAACACCATATAGAGTTATAGAAACTTCAAAAAAAATTTTCAAATCAGGAATTTCAAATAACAGCTGAATCAATTATTTTATTTTTGACAGAATAAATCTGGCTTTGCTTGAAAGATGGTCACATAAGGAGAAAAAGAAAAAAAAAAAAGAATTATTTATCAACACTAAAAATTTCATAAACAATAGCCACCATACTTACTTTTCTGTTTCATATATATAATACTAAATACATGAAAATATCACATTTTCGCACGAGTTGATGAATATATGATGTTGTCTGCATATGACAATACAATAAATGCATATGCAAAACATTTTCAAATAGCTTTTTGTATGCAATCAAATCATGATGGCTACTCATATTTCAATAGGTTTAAAAATATTTTTGCTTATATATTATTACACTGCTTCTTTTCTTCAGTCATTTGAGTAATTGGTGACATGAAACTTAGAGCAACGATTTGATAAGCTTAAATTTCTCATAGGTGCAGGAGTGGCTGTGTTAAGTAGCTTGCTTACTAACCACATGGTTCCGGGTTCAGTCCAACTGTGTGGCACCTTGAGCAAGTGTCTTCTATAATCTCAGGCTCAGGCCAACCAAAGCCTTGTGAGTGTATTTGGTAGATGGAAACTGAAAAAAGCCTGTTTAAGGATGGCATAAGGACTGCTATGAAGTCAATTGGAATGGCTCCAAAAGATATAGAAGTCCTCGCTTCAGATCGAGTTGGATGGCGAACAAGGGTGTGGAGTGGAGTGAAAGCATTTGAAGAGGCCAGGATGATGCAAGCAGGGCTCAAGAGACATTTAAGGAAAAAGGTGAAGACTGAGAAGGTGAATGACAAGGACCTTTTTGTGTGCACAGTCTGTGACAGACCATGTCTATCCTTGGCTGGCCTCAAATCTCACCTGCGAACCCATGGAAAACAAACCTCACCCAGCTATTCTGATTATATGTCTGTGCACACGTTTGAATGTGGTGTGTGCCAGAGGGTTTGCAAATCCAATGGGGGTCTTAAAAGACATGTTAGGATCCACAATGAGCAGAACTTACTTGCAGGTATTGGTAGTGCAAATCAGAGGTGCAATCTGTGTGGGTGTTTTTTCAAAACACTGTCTGGTTTAAAAAGCCACATCAGACGCCATGAAAGGGCTAAGGTGTAGGTGCAGGAGGTGGTCAAACTCTGTTTAAGGAGTAGACAACCACCATATATGTAGATATATGTGTTTGTGTGTCTGTGTTTGTCCCCACCAACATCGCTTGAGAACTGATGCTGGTGTGTTTATGTCCCTGTCACTTAGCAGTTTGGCAAAAGAGACCAATAGAATAAGTATTAGACTTACAATGAATAAGTCTTGGGGTCGATTTGCTCGACTAAAAGCAGTGCTCCAGCATGGCCGCAGTCAAATGACTGAGACAAAAGAATAAAAAGAAATAATAAAATATACAAAATCTTCATTATACATTAAGTAATTCTATTTGTCACTAAACATAAATGTTCAATGATCTTCCTCATACATATATATATATGTATATATACACACACATACACACACTCACATTTATGTATGTACATACAGGGGTGGCCAAAAGTTACCCAACAGTAAAGCAAAACCATTTAATTCCAAGATTTATTTATGTTTAGCAACAGAATGAATTCAATAAAAGCATCTACATATGAAACACCATGAAAATTGTTCAAACTGAAGTCCTTCTTGAGTGACACATTTTTTCCATCCGAGTCCATACAGAATTACAGAGAGTATTTATGGAATTTTGATTTACTGTCTGGTAACTTTTGGCCAATCCTGTATGCACATACATACATCCACATATATATGATAGCCATTTCCTTGTTCTTGAGTATGGCTATTGCTTGAAGCACTTCAGCATTGGTTTCATATGGGAGGAGCATGGGAATGGCTTTTTCAGGCCAGTAAGTGACCACAGATGTTATGTATATGGTTATCTCCAACAACATGAGCCACTCGCAGTTTCATGTTACATTTTAAGCCCACAGCTGATAGGTAAATCTCGCTGCATTCAAGGCATATTTTTATGCTGTGTATGGTGACATCCAAGTCAACTCTTAAGTAAATTACGTTTTTTGTGACTTTTAAGTGCTGTACTGCTAAAACAGACTCTCCCACATTCTTCACATGTCAGCTCACTCAGGTCACCCACATTTCCGAGAAATATCACGTCCATACCCTTTCTGGAATTCCACTTCAACTTCTTATGGTTTCTTCAAGCTATTTCAAAGTTCTCACTTCTGCCGTATACTGCTTCCTTCCATCTTGCCTTGTCAGTTGCAATTTCTTCCCATTTATTTTTCAAGATGTTAGCTTTCTTCAACGATATTTTATGCAGTCCTTGAACTTCAGTTTACATACATAATATATACATACATATACACACACACATATATACACACAAGCTAATATTGAACAGTGAGAATGAATGCTCAACACTGCATTGGCAAATAAATATTCTTTATTTATAGATAAACAAGGCTACCATTGGTTTCATATTGAGAAAATGTTTCATATACATGCATCTATATATACACATATATACGTTATATATATATATATACACACATATATAAAAATACCTACACACACCACATGTATACACAGATATATATATATATATATATAAGCAATGTTAATTCTCTAAATGAAGGACACAGTAGTGTGTCGATAAGCCAGCTGGAGGAGATGTCCTCCTGGGGCTAAAAGCAATAGTAACATCCACCCCTAGGGGTCAGCCACACTAAAGTGGCAATATACTACACTTTATATATATATATATATATACACACATATATTTATACACACACAGACATATATATATATATATGCATATATATATATATATATA
>NC_068985.1:107687204-107689648 GCF_001194135.2 Octopus bimaculoides
TGTGTGTGTGTGTGTGTGTGTGTGTGTGTGTGTGTGTGTGTGTGTGTGTGTGTGTGTGTGTGTATGTATGTATGTGTGTGTATCCATATATACAAAAGAAGACAGCCTCTCATACATGCAGAGACATTCATTCCTTTACACACAAAGAAGCATTCACATAGACATTCAGTTACATGAAATGTATAGACGTCTATAACCAAACACACTCACACACACATACACACACACACACACACACACACACAGAGGCAAAGTTTAGAAACATGAGGGTATGAAAGTAAGAACCTTAGCTGAGCGATATATAACATATGCATGTACTCACACGCACACACACACACATACTACACTCACACACATTTACACATATACATCAATATACCCTTTGTACCTCTCCCTTGACATGCTGTGACTCATAACTTAGCATCACTGGTTTCCTTGGAGATTATGGAATACAAACATCACCACCAGTACTGATGGCACACCTTACACCACCGCCACCATTACCATACATCATCACCACCACCACCACCACCAATCCCACCATTACCATACATCACCACGCTACCTCTGTTATCTCTGTTGCATTATCACAACATCACCTTCACCAGTGTGAATGGCACATCGTATCCTGTTATCACTAACCCTATCCTATACCAGGACCATACCGCATTACGCTACATCAACATCACACCCTAATATCCCCACACCAGACTATACCAACACCGCAACTACCACCACCACCACCACCATCACATCACACAACACTACATCAACATCATACCATATTGAGACTGCACTATACAATATCACCACCGACACCACTCAATATAAACTTCTTATAAGATGGTAAGCTGGCAGAATCGTTGGGAAGCTGGGTAAAAGTTTTAGCAGCATTTTGTCTGCCTATGTTCTGAGTTCAAATTCTGTCAAAGTCGACTTTGCCTTTCATCCTTTCAGGGTTGCTAAAATAACTATCAACTGAACAATTGGGTTGATGTAATTAACTTAACCCACTCTCCTGAAATTGCAGGCCTTGTGCCAAAATCTGAAATCAATATTAACTTCATATTAGGGAGTGAGTTGGAAGAATTGTTAGCAGGCCAGGTAAAATGCTTAGCGGCATTTCGTCCGTCTTTATGTTCTGAGTTCAAATTCCACTAATGCCTTTCACCCTTTTGGGGTCAATAAAATAAGTACCAATGGCATTGATGTAATCTACTCACTCACTTTCCTAAAATTGCTGGCCTTGTGCCAAAATTTAAAACCGATAGTAATTTCATATCCACATCACACCGTATTTACAAAATGCTACACCATATCTAGCCAACAAGAGAGCTTCTATGTAATCACTCAAGCTGCTAGAAATAACAGCCAAATCTTCTTTGAATTACACTTGACCATCTTAGGAAGAACAGGCTGCATAATGTGATTCCATATTCTTTTTACACAAGAAAAATCAGGATGGTCATAGCTGGAACACTTTTGTAGTGTCTTAGGCCAAAAAAATTTTAACTTCTTGCATAGTTCGAGCCCACACCAATATCATATCTCCTCCACTATTTCAGTATTATGTGTCAAAAGTGAAACAATAACATGTCACTACTGTAATGTCAGATACTTTCACTTTAATACTTTCAATTTCATACTGAAACTATTAAAGTGAAAATATACTCTCACATATATACAGGCATACTATAAGACCCAAGTTAAAAACATTCCCAACAATTCAACTTCTCTGGTTGACATTAACACACCCACACCAATAGGGGCCTTTATTCCCACATTTTAGAGCTCCATGAGCTCCATTTTTCAGGAGCAAAATCCTTTTTACAGGTTCCAGAAGACTGGAATTTTGCAATATGTGCATAAAGATCAATAGTATGGGATACAGGTGTCATTATTAGAATTTTTTTACAGTGTGTAAAGAGGGAAAGAACCCTCATGTGCAATTTAGATGAAATTCGAATCATAGGTGTTCCAGTTCCTTACAGAAAACATAACAGAAAAGTCTCATTCTTCAATTGCATGTAACATGGGCAATGCCGGGTATCTCTGCTAGTATATATATCATCATCATCATCATCGTTTAACGTCCGCTTTCCACGCTAGCATGGGTTGGACAATTTGACTGAGGACTGGTGAAATCGGATGGCAACACCAGGCTCCAATCTAAATTTGGCAGAGTTTCTACAGCTGGATGCCCTTCCTAACGCCAACCACTCAGAGAGTGTAGTAGGTGCTTTTACATGTCACCCGCACGAAGGCCATGCAGGCGATACTGGCAACGGCCACGCTCGAAATGGTGTCTTTTATATGCCACCAGCACAAGCCAGTCCAGGGGCACTGGCAACGATCTCGCTCGAAAATCCTACGAAGGCCAGTCAGGCGGTATTGGCAACGGCCACGCTCGAAATGGTGTCTTTAATGTGCCACCCGCACAAGCC
>NC_068985.1:107690465-107693675 GCF_001194135.2 Octopus bimaculoides
TAGAAGTTGTTTCCTGTTTGTTTACAGTGTTTATTGCACCTGAACATCTGCCACATACAAAAACTAACTTCCTAGTTAACCTGCCTATATATATATATATATATATATATACACACATATATATATATATATATATATATATAATACAAATAATATGTGAGTATATGCATATATACGTACATGTATGTACATACCTACATCTACATGTATATATAGATGCATATCTGGGTACAGGACGTCACAAGAAAGCATGGGCAAAATGAGAAACAGAACAGATGTTACCTAAAGGTGCAGATGCAGTTGCTGTCTTGTTGGCAAACAATGAAACTCCTTTTCAACAAGTTGTAGTGCACTTGAACACAATACAATAAGCTCATTATTATTATTATTATTATTATTATTATTATAGTAAGAGAAATCTTGGAATTGTTTACAGAGAAAAAGTTGTAACTTTCAGATTGAACTTGCTTAGTTTATATTATTGAATGAACAAATTAGAATGTAACAGATTGCCAAGAAAAATAGTAAAAATATATTGAAATGAATTAGAGAAGGAAATCAATAAATTTGCTGAGAATTATACTGGATAACATTGAATAAAGGAAATGAATTGATGATGGTGATGATGATGATAATGATGGTGGTGGTGTTGATGATCGAAGTGGTGATGGTGGCAGTGGGGAGGTGGTTGATGTGGGTGGGTGGATAAAGGGTGATGTAAGTAGTAGCGCTTCTGATGGTAGTGGTGGTGGTAGTGGCGATGATGGTGGTGGCCTTAATGATCAAAGTGGTAATTGCAGTAATAGTAGTAGTAGTAGTAGTAGTAGTAGTAGTAGTAGGGAGTGGGGAGTGGGGGAGAGCGATGATTTTATTGGTAAGTGATGGGGGGGGGAGTTGACATGGGTAGAAGTAATGCTTCTGATGGTAATAATGATGATGGTGGTCTTGATGATCTAAGTGGTGATGATGCTAGCGAGGAGTGGAGAGGAGATGATGTTTTTTTTTTGGGGGGGGGTGCTGTCATTAGAAACACAGCTTCCAGTGGTAGCAATAGCAGTAGTAGTTAATGGTGAAGGTGTGCAATGATGTAACAATGATGATGATGGTTGTGATAGTAATGGTGGCAACTGCAGTGGTTGTAATGGTGGAGGAGCTGAAAGTGATTTTGATGGGTTGATGATGATGATGATGGCAGTAATGTTGATGATAATGGTGATGCTGATGATTGCGATGATTGTCGTCGTCACCACCACCACCACTACCACCACCTCCACCAATACCACCAATACCACCACCATTATCATCAATATTAACTCAACGCTTCCAGTGAAGCCACCCATAGTTGCCCAACTATTTTATTCCTGGCAAATTGTAAAGAAATCTTTGTTAACTTTTTTTTTTATACATATTCTATATCCTATTTCATTTTAAACATATACACACCTGCCTGTGTACATATGCATGCATGCACGCACATACACACACTATTGCAACCTGCACTGCCATTGTCATCCTTATCACCACCACCATATCTTTCTCACCATAACCACCACTGTCACCATCATCATCAACACCAACAATATCACCTCATGTCACCTGCAAAGGAAGCCATTACTTCTGAATAAGATCTGATAAAGGATAGAAGGGACACTTTCACCCTCTTTGAATGAAGCAATACTTATCAAGCTGTTCGCAAAATAAATTACACCTGGTACATTCCATAAAATAGTCAGTTGTAGAAAGGGAACCCAGTCATAGAATACATGCCAAATGTAATGTACAAACAGGATGTATACTTTGTTAGTCACAGTGCAAGCTACATGTTGTTGAGGGCAGTAATTGAACAAGAACTGATACAGGTACAGGAAATTGTTTTGAACTGCTTTCATGAGATAAGTTCTTTAGTGTTTGTGGTATAGTTAAATGTATGCTGTGCATTTTGTAAAGTGGTTAGTGAAAGGGAAAACATCTAGCCATAGGAAACATACCAAAATGTGAGGAAAAGGGAAGGTGTCTTTAAATGGAAACATTGGCCTGAATGTTTGCAACACAGTAGAGTCTGCTAAAAGTACTCAAGGTGCCAAGGGATGGTGTTAAACTGGTCGCTGGGTTAAGTCTATGACCCACATAGGACATGGTGGGATTTGAACTGGGAATTTTAAGAGCCGGAACAAATACTGTAAGGCATCTTGGTCTAACAGTCTTACACCAACCCACCAGCTTGAAATGGCATTCTTTTCTTTAAAAAATCCTGAAAAGGTGAAAAGCAAATGTTGGATTTGAACTCAGAGCACAAAGAGTCTGAACAAGTATTGCAAGGCATTCTGTCTGACATACTAATGACTGCCAATTCGCCTAGCAAAGATGAAGATTTTTGTAAAGGCAGAAGAAAAAACAACAAATTAGGAAGTGACTGTGCCTTATATGCAGAAAGGGATTTGATATGAATTTCATACGGTGCACCTGTATAAACAATGGGTATAGGGGATCTAAAGCAGGTTTATGGAGAAGAAGGGTGCATGAGAGTAGTTAGCCATAAAAGCACCAAGAAATAAAGCTTTTCAATTGCCTGGAAGGTTTATAAGAAGTAGATAATAGCTTCTGTTATATGGGTGTCCCCAGCAATGTTTTAGGGCATAGACACACTGGACCTCACAGGTCTAGAGGTCCGGTTCTGATCCCTACATGTTGTGGCTTGCTGTCAATAAATAAATACTTTCGGGCTCAGTGCATTGATTTACTTGGGGTGGGAGTGGGCTACAATGCTGCTAAGATGTTGCTGGGTGCCCCAACTAGAGATGGAGGTGAGGTATTTGCTGTGAAAGTATAGAAACAAGGTCAAGGACAGTGGAAAACATCGAAGGAAGTACTAACTCTGTTAACAATAATGTGTTTCTCTGTTTGAGTGAAGGGCAGACTGTATCGCTTGTGTGTGAAGTGTGATATGGAGTAACAGAGAGTCATAGATGCCAACAGAGAAGAATATATGATGGCTGGAAAGAAATGAGGCCTTTATTTGCCAGTTGGATCTGTTATCTTTTTTCATTTACTTGTATCAGTCATCACATTGCAGTCCTGCTGGGTCGTTGCTTTGAAGGGTTTAAGTCAAAGAAATTGATCCCAGTTTTTCTAAGCCTTGTAAAAGAACTCAGAAACTTGGGCCTCCAGCCAGGTCTTTCAGTACTCCCTTGAATATATATATATATATAT
>NC_068985.1:107693798-107704186 GCF_001194135.2 Octopus bimaculoides
TTTATATTATTATTATTATTATTATCTTTATATTATTATTATTATTATTATTATCTTTATCTTATGATATTTACTTTGTATTATATTATACTTATTTACTGTGCTTTTACTTATTAATTTTTCTATATGTGACAGTGGATTTTCATCGATGAGTTCATGAACCTTGGTTCTTTTCCCTAAATCTCTCTCTTTCTCTCTCTCTCTCTCTCTCTCTCTCTCTCTCACTATATATATATATATATATATATATGTACACATATACATTCAACATTTACCTATATACACATATTTATGCAAATATACACACATGTACATACACATGTTAATTTAAGATTGAAGCACCAGCTTAATAATGACAAACTTGTTTTAGTAACTTCTTCATTACTTTCAAAATTAATCAAAACAAAAGAAGTGCATTTCTATAGAAATATGGTAACAAAGCGGATACTACACACATTAACAATGAAGCACCTATGGGATCACTTGCATTGCTAGATAAAGGAGCCAGATCTCCCTCAAATCACCTTTTAAACATAAAAAAAAAACGAAACAGGGAAGATCTTTAGATAATGCAGATTTATTGTGATTGAAAATAAGACAGAGTGGTTATGACTGCAATACCTCTGATTAAAAGGTTGTTCAATTTGGACTAGCCTGGGGCCACACAACACCTGCACCACCACACTGCATTGCACTATATTACCCACACCACAGCACACTATACTGCATCACATCTTCCCTCACCACACCACACAGTGATACAATACATTGCAATTTGTGGATTACTGAAGCAGTCTGTCTGCAGTTAGGCTCCAAACAGAATTTTATTAGAATAATCTAAATATAACCAGCAACATTAGGATGCTTTGCTTCATTGGCTGCTTAAGCATTGGCATTAGGGAAAAAAAAAGAAATGATATAATAATAATAATGAGATGAATATATAATAAACAAGACAAATAAATAAGTAATAAGGGTTTTAAATTTTGGCACAAGGCCAGCAATTTTTTTGAGTTGGGGAGTTGATCATATTGATCCCAGTACATGACTGGTCCTTATTTTTGAAACCCTGTAAGGATGAAAGGCAAAGTCAACTTCACTGGCATTTGAACTCAGAATGTGAAGGTGGACGAAATGCTAAGCATGTTTACCCAGCATGTTGGCACACGGCCAGGAATTTGTGGAGGAGTTGGTGATGGTAGTAGAAGTATTAGCTGATCAAATTGATCCCAGCGCATGACTGGTGCTTCATGTTATCGTTCCTTGAAGGATTAAAGTCGAAATTGACCTTCATTGGATTTGAACTTAGAATGTAAAGAGCTGGAACAAATATTGGAAAGCATTTTTTATTGACAGTCTAATAATTCTACCAATCTAACACCCTATGATCATAAAGATAATAATCCTTACTACTATAGGCACAAAGCTTGAAATTTTTGGGGAAGGGACTAGTCAATTGCACAGACCCCAGCATCTCACTGGTACTTAAACTATCAACCCTGAAAGGATGAAACGCAAAGTCAACCTTGGCGGAATTTGAACTCAGAACATAGCGACAGATGAAATACCACTAAGCATTTTGCCTGGCGTGCTAACGATTCTGCCAGCTTGCCACCTTAATAATAATAAAATTAATAATCATAATAATGGTTTCGAATTTTAGCTCAAGGCCAGCAAGTTCAAGGTAGGGGTTAAGTCAATTACGTTGAACCTGATGCTCAACTGGTGCTAATTTTATTGACCCTGAAAGGATGGTGGTGTTTGAACTCAGAATATAAAGTGGGAAGAAATATCACTAAGTATTTTTTCCGGTGCAGTAACAATTATGCCAGTTTACCACCTTAATAATAATAATTATAATAATTCTTTCTAATTTTGGCAGAAGGTCAACAATATTTAGAAAAAGGAGCAAGTCAAATACATTAACACCAGTACTTGACTGGTACTTGTTTTATTGACCTCATAAGAGTGAAAAGCAAAGTTGACATTGGCAGCATTTGAACTGAAAACAAAACCAGAAGAAATACTGCTAAGTAATTTGTTCAGCATGATTACAATTCTGCCAACTCACTGACTTAGCAATGATCCTTTCTACTATAGGCACAAGGCCTGAAATTGGAGGGAGGTGGGGACAGCCAAGTACATCGGCCCCAGTATTCAACTGGTACTTAACTTATCGACTTCAAAAGGATGAAAGGCAAAGTCGACCTCAGTGGAATTTGAACTCAGAATGTAATGGCAGACAAAATACAGCTAAACATTTTGCTTGGCATGCTAATGATTCTGCCAGCTCGCTGCCTTTGACCTAGCAATAATAACAATTGTTACATCTACTAGACTGAAATTTGGAGGGAGAGGGCTAGCTTACTACATCAGGTCCAGCGTTCAACTGGTGCTTATTGACCCCGTAAAGATAAAAAGCAAAATTGATCTTGTTAGAATTTGAACTCAGAACAACAATAGTGATGTTTCTAACAAAGGCACACAGATCACTGCTCTTATCCTTATCTACATGACTGTGTGGTAAGAAGTTTGTTTCCCAACCACATGTTTCTGGGTTCAGTCCCACTGAGTGGCATCTTGGGCAAGTACCTTCTACTATAGCCTCAGGCTGACCAAATCCTTGTGAGTGGATGGAAGCTGAAAATAGCTTGTTGTGTGTATGTATATACTGTATTTTAATGTGTATAAGGAATCCTTGTGTATAAGGAACCCCTTAATTTTTGGGGCTTAAAGTTTGGAAAAAAGGTTTTGTAAGGGATTATACTATCCATGTATAAGAAACTCCCATATATTTTTAACCTAATTTTTGACAAAAAGGGTTCCTTATACATGTTAAAATACGGTATATATATGTGTGTGTGTGTGTGTGTGTGTGTACATGATGAGTGTGTGTGTGCATGTGTGTCTAATCACTGTTGGTGTGCTTATGTCCCTGTAACTTAGCAGTTTGGCAAAAGAGATTGAGAGAATAAGTACCAGGCTCATAAAATAATAAGTTGATTTGTTCAACAAAAATTCTTGAAGGTGGTGCCCCAGGATGGCTGCAGTCTAATGACTAAAATAAGATAAAATATTTTTACACACACACACACGTATGTATGTATGTATGTATGTATGTATGTGCGTGCGTGCGTGCGTGCGTGTGTCCTTCAGTTTGTCTCTCCCCATCCTCCATCACTTAACAACTTGCATTGGTTTGTTTACCAGTTATGTAAATACATAGCTTAGTGGTTCAGCAAAAGAGACCAATAGAATAAGTACCAGACTTTAAAAGTAAACATAGGGTTCAATTTGTTTGACTAATAAGGCGCAGGAGTGGCTGTGTGGTAAGTAACTTGCTTACCAACCACATGGTTCTGGGTTCAGTCCCACTGTGTGGCACCTTGGGCAAGTGTCTTCTACTATAGCCTCGGGCCGACCAAAGCCTTGTGAGTGGATTTGGTAGACGGAAACTGAAAGAAGCCCGTTGTATATATGTATATATATATATATATATATATATATTGTCCCCCCACCATCGATTGACAACCGATGCTGGTGTGTTTACGTCCCCGTAATTTAGCGGTTCGGCAAAAAGAGACCGATAGAATAAGTACTAGGCATCCAAAGAATAAGTCCTGGTGTCGATTTGCTCGACTAAAGGCGGTGCTCCAGCATGGCCGCAGTCAAATGACTGAAACAAGTAAAAGAGTAAAAAGAGTAAAGAGTAAACCCTTCAAGGCAGTGCCCCAGCATGGCCACACTCCAAAGACCGAAACAAGTAAAAAAAATAAAAGATATGAGAAAGATTTCTTTCTCTCCAATTACAACCATTTTGCAGCAGCGACGACATCAGCAGCAGCAGCAGCAGCAGCAGCAACAACAGCCATAAGAAAGACTGACAAAGTTAGACCAGCATGGAATAGTGTGTGTGTGTAATGGAACTCAAGAATTGTTAATATCCAATATGAAGAACAGGTTTCTGTGGCAACAGTCTGGATGAGAAGCAGGCAAGTAGGGATTGCCAGGGAAAAGGTAGCAGATATGATGGGGGAGGGGGATGTCACTGTGGAATGTTTAGGGTTCAGGCTGGTGGAGGGAGGCAATGGTGGTGGAGATAGTGGTAATGTCACTGTTGCTGTTGTTTGGACTCATTCAAGTCAGGCCTAATTGAGCTGATCTATGATCAACCATCCTTGACCATACTGGAAGGTGACGGGGGGGGGGTAGGCGTACATCTAGGGTTATCAAGGACTACATTATCTAATTTGTTTCTTTAACACTGTAGGATTGTGATTTAAGGGGACTACTTGCAGCAGATTGAGCACCCTAGTAGAGGCTTTCCTGTTGACATTGGTGGTAATAACAATGATAATGATTTTGATTGTGGTTTGTAGTAGCGGTAATGGTAGTGGAGGTGGTGGTGTTATTGCTGGGATATTTTCAATAACAGAAATTTTATATTGTCACACAGAAACAGATTTCTCTCCTTCTCTCTCACACACACACACACACACACACACACACACACACACACACACACTGTTTGTGCTAGTATGAATAGGCAAGTGTATATAAAATACTTTAATTCAACCAATCATACTACATAATTGTGGGAAATGGGATAATTTTAATAACTGCAGTTTTAGGCATCATGTACTTGGGAAAAAAACTATGACCTTGTATCTATATTAAAAATAATATACTCATCATCATCATCATCAATATCATCATTACAAAATCATTATTAAGATAAACATTAATGGTTTCAAATTTTGCCACAAGGGTAGCCATCTTAGGGGAGGAGATGAATCGAATACATCAACCTCAGTGTTCAACTGGTACTTGTTTTACCGACCCCGAAAGGATGAAAAGCAAAGTCGACCGCGGCAGAATTTGAACCCAGAACTGAGCAACGGGTGAAATACTGCTAAGCATTTTATCCAGCATGCTAACGATTCTGGCAGCTCACTGCCTTAATTAAGATAAATATTAATGCTAGAAAAAATGATTTAGGACTTTTTTTTTTTCCTGGATTTTTACATTCTGAGTTCAAATCCTACCAAGGTTTACTTTGCCTTTCACTCTTCTAGGGCTCAATAAAATACAGTACCAGTGAAGTACTGGGGCCAATGATCACCTAATCCTTTCCCCTTAAAATTGTTAGACTTGTATCCAAAGTAGAAACTATGATTATTATTATTATTATTATTAAGGCAATTGCTACGTTCTGAGTTCAAATTCTGCCGAGATTGACTTTGCCTTTCATTCTTTTGGGGTTGATAAATTAAGTACCAGTTGAACACTGGAGTCGATGTAATCAACTCATGCCCTACCCTAAAATGGTTCCCTTATGGAAAAATTTGGAACCATTATTATTATTATTATTAAGGCAGCAAGCTGGCAGTTCAAATTCATTGACCCCTTTTGGGGGTCAATGAAATAAGTACCAGTTGAATATTGGGGTCAATGTAATCGACTTTACCCCTCCTTCAAATTTCAATCCTTGTGCCTATAGTAGAAAGGACTATTATTATTATTATTATTATTGTGGTAAGCAGGCAGAATCATTATCATGTGGGACAAAATGCTTTTTCTTTTACTTTTTACTTGTTTCAGGCATTTGAATGTGGCCGTGCTGGAGCACCACCTAATAGCATTTTTTCTGGTTTTATGTTTCGAGTTCAAATTCCACCAAGGTTGACTTTGCCTTTCATCCTTTTGGAGTTGATAAAATAAGTACCAGTTGAGCACTGGGGTTGATGTAATCAACTTAACCCCTCCTATAAAATTGCTGGCCTTGTGCCAAAATCTGAAATCCTTATCATCATCATTATTATTATTATTATTATTATTAAGAGTGGCATGCTGGTAGAATCATTAGCACATTGGGCAAAATACTTAGCAGCATTTCTTCCAGCTTTCTGTCCTGTGTTCAAATACTGCTGAGGTTGATTTTGCCTTTCATCCTTTTGGGGTCAATGAAACAAGTTACCAGTTAAGCTGTAGGGTTAATGTACTCAACTTACTCCCTCCCCGAAAATTTCAGGCCTTATGCCTGTAATAGAAAAGATTATTATTATAAGGGTTAGATAAGAAAATTTATTTTGATATTGTAGCTGCTGCTACTACTACTATTAACAACATGTCTATTTTCTCTTACGCCATTCTAAATAAGCCCCCACCATCCAGTCTGTTTTTATAATTTGCTCTTGTAATGTACCCTTATCTGTCACTATCTCGACAAATAAAGACATTATTATTACAATTATTATTATTACTACTATTATTATTATTATTGTTGTTGTTATTATTATTATTATCTATAGCATTTAAATATTTTTATCATTCATTACATTGTTATTTGTTCTACATATAATTTACAAACACAACAGTTAAACAGTGATATATGCATAAATGTCAAAACATTTAAACTTCTGCAAGAACACATGCACATGTGAATGTTTCTTAAATGTTATATCACCACACAGATACACAAATCCATCCATCCATCCATATACACATACATATATACATAAATATATATATGCAACGAAACCTTCCTAAAGTACAAACCCATGAATATGTATTACCCTAGCCAGAATTAAAATCCCTATATATCTTTTCAAAGGAAGTTGAAAAATATTTTTTTTTAAATAATGAAAAATATATCATCAATACAATGCAGAATCTACTTTTATAGAACCACCTGAGTTTAAATTTTGAAATTTCCATTTAACGTAAGAAAGATCCCTATTTTTTTTTTTCTTTTTTATCACTGTGTTTACTAGGAAACTGAGATGTACACAAAGAATATTTACATGGAGTATTCATTAATCCCCCTGAAATACATGGAGAAATCTCTGAAACATAATGAACCCTAAAAGAATGACAAAGTGTTTTGCATAATAGGGTTCCAAACATTAAACATTTTTTAAAATATAAAATATAAAATATGATTGAAATTGTACAGAGACTCTGATGAAAGCCTCTGTAAAATATTAAACAGTTCGTTAATTTATGGAATATTCAGGCTCCTGAAAATGTTGAATTTTTTAAATTTGTAGAATATACAGAGCAGTAAAAGAACTAATAGGGTTTTAGAAATGTACAGAAAACTTAAGACTTGGGTATCTACATTGTACAGAGCTAGATATGGTATAATTAAGAATCTAAGAAATAGTATATGAAATTAAGGAAGGCTAAACAATATAAGAAGTATAGGAAATTAAAGGGCACAAGAATTTATTTAATATATATATATACATGCATACTCGCACACACACACACACACACGCACACATATATGGAACTAGTAAATGCAAGAATTTATTGAATATTGGAAATGATTAACTCTTAGAGTTTAAGGATTATATGTGAAGCTGAAGAAGAGTCTTGCTTTTTAGGGTGCATACACAGAACTAAGAAACTCTCAAGATTTTGAGATTGTTTAAGGAAAGCAATAATTTTTATGAATTGCAGTTTTTGATTATGTTGATACCAAGAAAAACATTGATCAGAAGAAGAATTGGAAACAAATAACAGAGTAGAAGACCGGATCATAAATTACCTTGTTAATTTGGTTCTTCCTTCATGTACATAGTCTTTGTTTCCATAGTAATATTCAAAGATGGAGAGACAGAGTGATAGATAGGGAGATAGATAGATAAATTGACAGATAACTAGATAGATAGGTAAATAGATAAAGAGCTAGATAGATAGATAGATAGATAGATAGATAGATAGATAGATAGATAGATAGATAGAAGAGTACAGAAAGGTATATGACAAAAAGCTAAGCTCTAGAACAAAAAAATGTAGACGTTTGTTTGCAGTGTTCCAAAAGATATTGTCTGGATTAAGTTTCCATAGTTTGGAAAGGAGAAATAATAATATTGATAATACTAAAAATAACAAAAACAAAAGAAAAGAAAAAGAAAGAAAAAGAAGTGTGTCTGTTTGTTAGAAAGAGATGCTGTGATATTGATGGGGGGAAAGACAGAGAAAGAGACTGGTTGGTCGCCAAGGAATATTCCCCGGCTAGTGATGGCAGCAGAAGCAGCCTACACCAGACCAGTCACAGAAACTGCAGTAGGAGTAAAGCGGGAAGGAATTCCCTCCACATCATGTTATTGTTGAAGTTGCTATAACTACTACTACTACTGCTGCTGCTGCTGCTACAACTACTACCACCGTCACCGGCACTTAATTTTACTACAGCCTTTTACTACTACTACTACAACCACCAAGTAATATAACTACAGGCTGTTAATATTACTACTACCACTACTACTACTGGCACTTAATTTTATTACAGCCTTTTACCACCACCACCAACACCATCACTGCTGCCACCAAATAATATAACTACAGGCTGTTGTTCATATTACTACTACCACCACTACTACTACTACTACTACAGCTACAACAGGCAGTTAATATTACTACAGACTACTACTACTACTATTACTACTACTACTACTGCTGCTGCTGCTGCTGCTGCTAATTTGCCTATTGTTGTTGATGGTGTAAGAGTTGTAGTTGTTGCTGCAGCAGTTTGGCTCCCTTTTAGAGAAAAAAAGGGATTTTGTGCTTTTATTTACTTCTTGAAGCGGGGGTGGGGGGTGGCAGGGATCGAAGAGAACAAGAAAGAGAGAGAGAGAGAGAGAGAGAGGGGGGAGGGAAGAAGAAGATGCTGTGACAGAGACAGAATATCAGAACATGCCTCTAATAACCTACCCCCTATCTCTAAACCGCCGCCCCCCGCCACCACACTACCACCACCATTCCGACGTGTGTAGGTGACTGTGAGGCAGGGAGTAAGGCACAATTGAGGCAAATCTAAGTGCCTCTTCTTTAGAAAACACAGCAGCAGCTTTGGTGATGGCAGTGATGGTGGGTGGTGGTGGTGCTGCTGCACAGGGGTGGGATAGTAATAGCAGTAGTAGTGGTGGTGGTGGCTGTCACACAGGAGTGTAGTAGTAGTAGTAGTAGTAGAAATAGTAGTAGTAGAAATAGTAGTAGTAGTAGTAGTGGTGGTGGTGGTGGTTGCAACAGAAATGGTGGTGGTAGTGATGATGATGGTGGTGGTGGTGGTGGTGGATGTCAAATAGGGGTAGGATAGCTGAAGTAGTTGAGGCAGCAACAAAGTGGTGGTGATGGTGGTGGTAGTGGTGGTGGTAGTAATAGCGGTAGTTTTATAAATAAAAAAAAAAGGGGGGAACTACAGAGAGGGAGAGAGCAGGTGGTGGATGGAAGAGGAGGAGGGAAAAACAAGGGGTAAGGTAGGGGGAAAATCCGTATTTATTGCAAGGGAGCTTTTCAAACTGCAGCTGCAACAATGCACAAAGATATAGTATGGATGCTGAGAGGTGTGAAGTGAGATGCAGAGAAGAGTGTGTTGCTGCTACTGCTGTTGATGTTATTGTTGCTGTTGTTGTTGTGCAGAGCAATATAGTTAATTTAATAGAAATATGGTTAAATTTATCTTTGCCCATGTTAGACAAGACTCCAGTTTTAACTCAAGCTGGAATACTCCCCGGTCTAAATTTGAGTCAGAACAGATTGTGGCCTAAACATATAGACTGGACTCTGGTCTAAACTTGAGTTAGACTATTACTCTTTTACTTGTTTCAGTCATTTGACTGCAGCCATGCTGGGGCACCGCCTTTAGTCGAGCAAATCGACCCCAGGATCCATTCTTTGTAAGCCCAGTACCCGTTCCATCGGTCTCCTTTTGTCGAACCGCCAAGTCATGGGGACGCAAACACACCAGCATCGGTTGTCAAGCGAAGTTGGGGGGGACAAACACAGACACACAAACATATACACACACATACATATACATATATATATATATATATATATATATATATATATATATATATATATATATATATATATATATATATATAT
The DNA here is from genome assembly GCF_001194135.2 of Octopus bimaculoides. Taxonomy (NCBI): domain Eukaryota; kingdom Metazoa; phylum Mollusca; class Cephalopoda; order Octopoda; family Octopodidae; genus Octopus; species Octopus bimaculoides. Next base: position 107,703,696 of record NC_068985.1, read on the forward strand.
ATGTATATACACACATATATATGACGGGCTTCTTTCAGTTTCCGTCTACCAAATCCACTCACAAGGCTTTGGTCGGCCCGAGGCTATAGTAGAAGACACTTGCCCAAGGTGCCACGCAGTGGGACTGAACCCAGAACCATGCGGTTGGTAAGCAAACTACTTACCACACAGCCACTCCTGCGCCTATTATCATCATCATCATCATGGCTTAACATCTTCTTTTCCATGCTTGTATGGTTTGGACAGAATTTGTTAATGCAGGTTTTTCTACAACTGGATGTCCTTCCTGTTGTCAACCCTCACCAGTTTCCAGTAAGATAATGTTCCCCATGATCAGACATATTTTCATGGAAGATTGGAAATGACAGCCATTGCTTGCACGATGGTGGCATTCATTTTACAATTATCACATAAAGTCAAGGCAAAGAGTCAGTAACACATGCACACACACACATATATATATATATATATATATATATATATATATATAT
>NC_068985.1:107704852-107706093 GCF_001194135.2 Octopus bimaculoides
TATATATATATATATATATATATATATATATATATATATATATATGCTCTCTCAAAAGACTGTGCACAAAACATTTGATGCTGCAACAACTCTCAATTATATATACACATCACTACATCAGTATCATTTTACGGTGTGGACACACTGGACTGTTGCTTGGAGGCCTCACAGGTCTAGAAGCCCTACTTTGATCTATCTATTCTGTGGCTTGTTGTCAATAAATAAATACTATAGGGATTAGAACACTAATTTGCCAAGAAGCCTACAATGCTGCTAATATAGACCTGACAACAGTTTTTATTTCCAATCAGATTCTTATTGACACAGGCTATCACTAATATAGACCAACACAAGTTAACCAATCTAATGCCTATCATTATATGACCTTCCTAGCTAAATTGCATAACACCAAATTTAATAATCATTGAATGTGTTAGAAAATGACCCACTAATATCCAGCTTTTTAGGGGTTACATTTAATCTATTGACCAATTTAACAACCGCACCTGGTCTTTAGATGCTTTTTAGTGGTGTCTACTCTCATTAAACTGCACCTCGTTAAGCTAGAAATTGGAGAAACCAAATGAAATCTGAGTTAAGTTAGCAACTGCTAATGTTGTCTTCTATCATCATTGAGTATCTTGTTATAGGAGTTTATATTCTGGGTGTACTAGAGAGTGCTGCATGGCCAGCTAGTTGTATCATGATGTGGAATGTGGGATTATGGAAGAGTGATAAAATAAGAACTGAAAGTGACATTTCACCAAGACATGTTCTTTTATTGTTTGCTTTTGCAACCCATCTCTAAGAAACATGCACTTTCTAAGTGCTCTGCACTTTCCTCAAACTAGCTGTTTTCTTAATTGATGTACTATGAAATGCATTTACCCATTCCACTGCCTGCTTCTTCCTGCCTATACACAACTTGTAGCATATATAAAGCTATTCATTTTCACACTCCCCTCTAACAATCACTGTTTTTGTGGTGAGAAGTTATATGCATAAATTTGTTGAAAATATATTATCTAAAATTAATTTCATTATAATATTCATCATTGACTAATGGTATTTTTTACTTTGCTACATTTTATTTCTAGTTACTTTTTAATGTTCTATTTTATATATTACTGACTACTAGAAGTGGTCAAACCATAACATTATTTATAAGAATAAACTAAAAGAGATCAGTCAAGTAAGAAGGAACCAAAGAGTTAATATTCTGCTAAATCAAGAGTTGTAAG
>NC_068985.1:107706103-107712519 GCF_001194135.2 Octopus bimaculoides
TATATATATATTCTTTATTGGGGACCACTGTAGTCTGACTTATGTCATGGATGTACAGTTACTAACATATATACACTTGGTTGTTCTTTTTTACTCTAGGCACAAGGCCCGAAATTTTGGGGGAGGGGGCCAATTGATTAGATCGACCCCAGGACACAACTGGTACTTAATTTATCAACCTTGAAAGGATGGAGACCAAAGTTGACCTTAGTGGAATTTGAACTCAGAACATACAAACAGATGAAATACTGCTAAGCATTTCACCCAACATGCTAATGTTTCTACCAGCTTGCCACCTTAATACACTTAATTATTAGTTACCAATGTAACACATAAATTGGTCACCAAAAACAGAGTATGTATACTTCAGTAGAAATACATCTCCACTGGTCAGCAGTATATATATATATATATATATATATATGTAAAATGCATGAAATGCAGAGTAGATAAATCAGTGGAAACTGATGAAGGGATTGTTCTTTATGTTGCTTGTCTTGTTTTTCTATTTGTTTGTTTCGTTGTTTGCAAAAAGAGTTGGTTTTCCATATTTTTGTATTTCATGTTTTCGTTTATCATGTTGTTTATGTTTTTTTACGTCCTATACCCATATATGCATGTGTATATATTATATATGCAAGTATGTACATGAATGTATGTATATATGCACATATATATATACTTTTTTATATATTCCCTTTTTATATATATTCACTTTTTTTCAGTCAAAATGGAGTCCATTTTGACTAATATGGCTGATGTATCTTTGTTTGAGTACACATTCTGTTATTGTTTACTAATGTAGGCTGTCATTATTCTTTAGCCAAGGTATGAGCTGATCATTATAATCCCTACCATCATCAACTTCTAATATTTATTTGCCATGCTGGTATGGGTTGGATGGGTTGACAAGAACCAACAGGTCAGGGAACTGTGCTGTGCTCCAATGTCTGTTTTTTGCATGGTTACTATAGCTCTATGCCAATCCTAAAATCAACAACTTTACAGCATATATACTTTTCTATTGGTGACCAGTGTAAACTGATCCATGTGAAAGATTTACATCCATTTACATTGTTTTATTAGTGGCCAATGTGAAGATGTACTTCTATTAAAGTATACATACACTGTTTAATCTGAACCAATCGAGACTGACCAGTGTGAAGGATGACAATTTGTTTAAAACAATCTCTGCATGTGTTAAGAAGCTTGATTCGTAAGCATGTGGTTTTGGGTTCAGTCCCATCATGTGATAGTGGATTTGGTAGATGGAAGCCGAAAGAAGCCCATTTTATGTATATATGTGTGTGTGTGTGTGTGTGTGTGTGTGTGTGTGTGTGTGTGTGTGTGTGTGTGTGTGTGTATTTTATAGTTTCAGCTCAGAGCTGCAGCCATGCTGATGCACTGCCGTTTCTAAAAAACCCACTTAGCAGAACGTAGTATCGATCTACGGACCTCTGGGTTATGGGCCCAGCACGCTTCCACTGTGCCACTCTGCTGACACACACAAGTGCTTGTGGGTTCCCTTGGGTGGATATCATGTGATGGTTGTAAATGAGCATCACTGTCATACAAGAGATTTTTTTTTACCAGTCTTTCATGGAAAACATATCTGACCATGAAGAAATATTATCTAACTTGGAAACAGGTGAGGGCTGATGATACGAGACTTAACTGTAGAAAATCCACATCAACAAATTCTGTCTGGACCCATCCAAGCATGGAAAAATGCATGTTAAATGGCAATGACGATAATGATGGTGCATGTATGTGTGTGTATCATCATCATCATCATCATTTAACATCTGTTGTCCATACTGGCATGGATTGGATGGTTTGACCAGGGCTGACAACCTGGAAGGCTGCACCAGACTCCAGTCTGATTTGGCATGCTTTCTACAACTGGATGTCTTTCCTAACACCAACCACTCCCTGAATGTAATGGATGCTTTTATGTGCCACCGGCACAGGTGCCATTTGCATGACACCAGTATCTGCCCTGATTGCAATTTTACTTGGCTTGATGGGTTTTCTCAAGCATGGCATAATGCCAAAGATCTTAGTCATTCATCATTACTTCTGTGAGGCCCAACATTCAAAAAGGTGCTTTCCACATGCCACTGGCATTGGCCACCTTGTCTCCATTAAGCCCAATGCTCAAAAAGTGCTCTTTATGTGCCACATGACACCAGCATAAACCATGACTATGATTTCACTTGGCTTGACAGGTCTTCTCAAGCACAGCATATTGCCAAAGGTCTCAGTCACTAGCCATTACCTCCACGGGGTATAAAGTTTGAAGATCATGCTTCACCACTTCGTCCCAGGTCTTCTGGGTTTACCTCTACTACAGGTTCCCTCCACAGTTACAGATCGGCACTCCTTTACACAGTTGTCCTCATCCATATGCATCACATGATCATACCAGTGCAGTCACCTCTCTTGCGCACTACATCTGATGCCTCTTATGCCCAACTTTTCTCTCAAGATGCTTACACTCTGTTGTACATGCACACTGACATTGTACATCCAGTGAAGTATACTGGATTCATTTCTTTCAAGCCTACGCTTGTCCTCAGCTGTCACAGCCCGTTTTTTTCACTGCTGTGTAGCAGAGCTGTTCGCAAACAGGCATCATACTATTCGCCTTTCACTCTGAGAGAGAGGCCCTTTGTTGCCAACAAAGGTAGGAGCTCTCTGAAGTTTGCCATCTATCTCTGATACTAACTTGGTCACCTAGATAACAGAAGCTATCTACTACTTCTAGCTTACTCCACTGGCAGTTGATGGAGTCTATTTTCTGTATATTTTTGGTGTTTATTGTATGTGCACATCTTCCACACACAAAAGCTCTGATATTGCTGCACCTCTTATGTGTCCATAGCTTACACAGGTACATCTTATTGAGTTTCTACCTATGCCTTTTCTACAAATTGAGCAGGGCCGTCTACTTGAAGGGATTTGTGATTTGTTTGCCTTCCTGATTACTAAGACTTTGGGTTTTGCTAGGTTAACTCTAAGGCCCTTTGATTCTAGACCTTGTTCATATATATATATATATATATATATATATATATATTGTTGACATCATAAGAGTTTATAAACTTTTGGGAGAATATGGAATAATTCTTTTTAGGAATTGCTTCTTCAAGTACATATAAAACTAGCTTTCACATTTTTCTATCCAAAAGCGTTTTTCAACCCAATATTTACATATTAATTTTTATAGTTTTATACGTAATTTGAGAACCAATCCCCAAAATTCTTATGTATATATATCATCATCACACATAGAGATGCTAAAATGCATTCACACCAGTGCCATGTAATTTGCACTTGTGCCAGTGCCATGTAAAATGCATTCATGTCAAGCTAGTTAAATGCACCTGTTCTAGTAGCATGACAAAAACACCCAGCACACTCTGTAAAGTGGCTGGCATTAGGAAAGGCATCCAACCATTGAAACCATGGCAAAACAGACGACTGAAGCCTGGCCAGGTCTCAGGCTGATCATCATCTGTCAAACCATCTAACTGATGTCAGTATGGAAAACGGATGTCGAATGATGATGATTATAAAATGATGATTATATATATATATATATATATATATATATATATATATATATATATATATATATATATATATATATATAAGCGCCTAAAGATGATGTAGACTTGTAGCAAAGATGTTAATTTTGCTATTTAGCCCCAGATCATCTCTGATCAACCAGCCTATAATCAAAGGTATTCCAGCCATGAACATGCCTTCTTTTTTTTTATCAAGGCCAGTATATCTAGAAACTCTAACTTTATTGAATGCATTTTTCCTTGCTAAAGACAGCAGGGCTGTGCTATGAGGGGAAACCTAGTTATTATTTCTAGCGGGTTACCTCATGATCCATTGTTATTTATGTAGATCTATATGGTTAGAGTCTCAGCTGTCTGGGTTGTTAAGATGTCAGACTCATATCAAAATCCCTCAGTCTTGGACAAAATCTTTGGTTATAGTCAACATGGAATGGTTGGATGGTTGCAGTATTATAGTCCATCCCATGCTATGTTAGATTCATTAAATTAAGACATCCACCACAGAGATGGAACTTGGGTGTGTGTGCTGTCAGGGCCTCCCCTTCAGTTTGCTCCCCCACTGTCCCCAATACAGGCTCATACGACAGACTCTATAGTGCAGCTCTTATATAAATGCAGCCCAAGACAGACTGTCCCCATTGCCTCCCCCACGTAGCTGTACTGCTGATCCACCACTTTCTTCACTACCATGTAGCCCCTGACAACAATGACAGATTCGTGTGTGTGTGTGTGTGTGTGTGTGTGTGTGTGTATGTGTGTGTTTGTATGTGTATCTGTTTATACGTAGGTGTGGCTGTGTGAGTTTACTTCATAATTCTATCATTTTATCAAAGCTAGTATATCTAAAACTATATTCTTATTCAGTGTGTCCTCCTTCAAGATGGCAGGAAGTGATATGAGGGAGATCTGCCTGCCATTTCCAGCAGGTTACCTCACAGGCTCATTGATGTTCATCTAGGTCTATCTGGTTTAAGTTCTGAGTTGTGGGTTCAATCATCTTGCCTAGAATTTTTGGCAAGTGTCTTTTAACATAGCTTCAGGTCAATCCAAGCCTTGTGAGTGAAATTGAGTAGGCGGAAACTGTTGAAAGCCCATCAGATGAACTAACTATAATAGACAGATAAATAAACAGATGGATAGATAAGTATACATATAAACAGAATGATGAATGAACAGACATAGAGATAGGCAGACAGAGAGATAGGCAGAGAGATAGACAGAGAGAGAGATAGACAGAGAGAGAGATAGACAGAGAGAGAGATAGACAGAGAGAGAGAGATAGACAGAGAGAGAGAGATAGACAGAGAGAGAGAGATAGACAGAGAGAGAGATAGACAGAGAGAGAGATAGACAGAGAGAGAGATAGACAGAGAGAGAGATAGACAGAGAGAGAGATAGACAGAGAGATAGACAGATAGAGAGATAGACAGACAGAGAGATAAAAAGACAGAGAGATAGATAGTCAGAGACAGATAGAGAGAGAGAGAGAGAGAGAGAGAGAGAGAGGTAGAGAAAGAGAGAGAGAGAGCGACTGAGACACAGGTCGACTGAGACACAGATAGACGGATAGACAGAGACGGATAGACAGATAAAGAGACAGACAGACAAACAGGTGGGTAGGCAGACAGTCAGACAAATAAACAGACATGGAAAGATAGATAGACAGACATACATGCATATATATATATATATATATATATACACACACATACAGACTGATAGACATACATGCATACATATATATATATATATATATATATATATATATACAGACAGACAGACAGACAGATATTCCAGCTAACATGAAATGAGATAAAAAGAAAATAGTTACATATGTAGTCAGGTAAGCAGAGAAATAGGCAGGTTACTTGACAATTTTCAGAACTCAGTTAATATATTTTATCCAAAAATCAAGGAAATATATATTTATGGTACATTCCATAACAAAAATAACAGATAAAAAAACAAAAAAACTAAGTAAAATAAAAAAAACAAACCAATGTCTGACCATATAGGAAAAAAATGAGGTGGAGGGTATGTGTGAGTTTTAGTGGTTGATATAACTGAAACATGTTTGTCATACAATGCTCTATGAACATACACATTCACATGTTTACACAAACACATGCACACACACACAAGTTCAACCCATGCCAGCATAGAAAGCAGACATTAAATAATGATGATTATATATATATATACAGATGTGTGTGTGTCTGAGTGTGCATGTGTGTTAAACTAAGGTTATTATTACTTTAAAGCTGATCTAAGAATAGCAGAGGAATATTTCCTGATGCATGTGAGGGTACACAATACTGATAAGAGCATCAAATTTACCGAAAAGTTTGTGGCAAATAAGCTGCAAGTGTCACCTAACAGCTTGTTCAATCATATATGATCTACACACACCTTTATACACACACACACACACACACACACACACACATACATTCATACATGCGGATCGATATATAAATATGTGAGTGTATGTATGTGTGTGTGTGCATATATATATTACTCTTTTACTCTTACTTGTTTCAGTCATTTGACTGCGGCCATGCTGGAGCACCGCCTTTAGTCGAGCAAATCGACGCCAAGACTTATTCTTTGGAAGCCTAGTACTTATTCTATCAGTCTCTTTTTGCCAAACCGCTAAGTTACAGGGACGTAAACACACCAGCATCGGTTGTCAAGTGATGGTGGGGGCACAAACATAGACACACAAACACACACACACACACATACATTCATACATGCGGATCGATATATAAATATGTGAGTGTATGTATGTGTGTGTGTGCATATATATATTACTCTTTTACTCTT
>NC_068985.1:107712847-107714449 GCF_001194135.2 Octopus bimaculoides
GAAAGAGAGAGAGAGAGAGAGAGATAGAGAGAGAGAGAGAGAGAGAGAGAGGCTAACAAGTAAATGGCATAGATGGATAAATTATTTGTAGTATATTCATATATGTATATATATATATAGATGATTGGTAGATATGAGATGAGATACACACACAGATATACAGACATGTAGGTAGATATGTAGATAGATAAGTAGATAGATAGATAGATGGATAGCTACAGACAGACAGAGATAGAAAGATAGATAGATAGATAGATAGATGATAGATGGATAACTACAGACAGACAGATAGAAAGATAGATAGATAGATAGATAGATGATAGATGGATAACTACAGACAGACAGATAGATAGATAGATAACTACAGACAGACAGATAGATAGATAGATAAATAGATGATAGATAGATAGATAGATAGATAGATAGATAGATAGATAGCTACAGAGAGATAGATAGATAGACAGATAGATAGATAGACAGATAGATAGATAGACAGATAGATAGATAGATAGATAGATAAGATTATATAGTACTGAGTATAAGGCAGAAGTGAGAGAACAGCTCCTACTTCCCTAAACCACCAAACCCACAACTCAGTTGAATGTGAATGTCACCAGGTGAGTCATCGGAAAAGAAAGTTGACAGCACAAGGATGAAAGAAAAAAAAGATGAGAGATTTCTAGCTTACAGCTGAGGCGAAATACTTTGGTCTTTACACTGCTGTAGTTGGGAGACACGTGGACATGTCTGTTAATGTCTGTATCTGTCTCTCAGATTGTTTATCAACCAGTATCTGTATATTTTGTCACATTATGTATGTTGAAGTATATGTGAGCGCATGTATCGTCCTTTGTATATCTGTTTGTACATGTCTGTATATGCATGTGTAAATATATAAATGTGTATCAGTGTATGTATGCGAGTGAGTCAGTGAGTGTGCATGTGTATGTATGCACCTGTGTGATTGTGTGTGAGTGTATGTCTGTATTTGTATGTGTGTACTGGGCATGAGACAATGTGGTTAAAGAAGCTTGCTTTGCAGCCTTGAAATGCTGGATTCCACCCCAAGGTGCTGCACATTAACTGACTTTTCCAACACCTTCAGATGGACTCAAAGCTTGTAGATGAAACTGGGTACATGGAAACTGTATAGAAGCCTGACAGAAGAACAATACATGTAATTCAAAAGAACACATTGTCACACACTGTTAGATAAATCTAGTCTAAGAATTGCATAGGTACAGGTATGGCTGTGCAGTTAACTGATTGCTGAGAAGTAAACCTCTTAACCACATGGTTCTGGGTTCAATCCCAATACTGAGCACATTGGTAAATGTCTTTTACTATAACTCCAAACTGACCAAAGAAAGTCTTGTGGGCAAATTTAGGAGACAGAAACAGCTAGAAGCTCACTGTGTGTGCGTGTGCGTGTGCGTGTGCGTGTGTGTGTGTGTGTGTGTGCGTGTGTGCGTATACAAGGTTGCCCTGATTTCAAAGGTTAATAATTTAAAATTGGGGATACCTTTCTGCTGTACACTGTACATTATATATATATATAAACACACACACACACACATATATATATATATATATATATATATA
>NC_068985.1:107714859-107715696 GCF_001194135.2 Octopus bimaculoides
ATATATATATATATATATATATATATATAAACAGGTAGAGTATATATTTATTAAACTTTTACAAGTAAAAAGGGACAATGACTGAAGTTTCAGTCTGCTAGCCTTTGTCATAAATGTGTGTGTGTCCAGACCACGTGGGTTTTCTTTCTTTCCTTTCTTTCCTTTCATTTTTTTTTTTTTTTGCATATGTATGTGTGTAACTGTGTCTCCTTATCTTGACAATGTATTATAGTTGTAAACAAGCGTCACAATCTCATACAAGTGTTGTCCATCATTTCCAGTCTGCAGTGAAAATGTATCTGGCCATGGGAAAATATTAATGAAATATTAACGCAAAAGAGAAATAATCCAGACTTACAGGTGGCATGCATTTGAACAATGTAGACAAATAGAGATATATCAAATACTATACAACATATATTCTTGATTCGTTATTATAATTACCTTTGCTTCCAGAGGATGTGCCATAATTACCAAATGATGATTAAGTTCAGTTCCACATGAGAAAGCTTGTGACAGGATGGACATATGGCCATAGAAAATAGGCTCAACTAATTTTTTCTGACCCATGCAAGTATAGAAAAGTAGATTTTATAATGGAGATGATGATGATAATGATGAAGATGAGGACGATGACACTAATGATTATGATGAAGGTGGTGATAATGGTGGCTGTGAAGACAGTGGTTGTGATGACGGTGGTTGTGATGAGGTGAAGACGGTGGTTGCGATGACGGTGGTTGTGAAGACGGTGGTTGCGATGACGGTGGTTGCGATGACGGTGGTTGCGATGACGGTGGTTGCGATGACGGTGGTTGCGATGACGGTGGTTGCGAT
>NC_068985.1:107716091-107717026 GCF_001194135.2 Octopus bimaculoides
ACGGTGGTTGCGATGACGGTGGTTGCGATGACGGTGGTTGCGATGACGGTGGTTGCGATGACGGTGGTTGCGATGACGGTGGTTGCGAAGACGGTGGTTGTGAAGACGGTGGTTGTGAAGACGGTGGTTGTTATGACGGTAGTAGCGATGATGGTGGTTGCGATGACGGTGGTTGTGAAGACGGTGGTTGTGATGACAGCGGTTGTGATGACAATGATGATGAAGAAGATACAAGTATCTAATGATTACTCACATTCACACCGTAATACAATGCATGATCAGAATCTGCCTAAAGATTACATTAAGAGGACAAGAGGCTGTGGAATGAACGCTCAGTCATTTATATAACAGCTAAAGTGGTTTGTTGCTTTTGCCTGAAGAATATGTCTGGAGTAAAAAATGTGTCTGTGGAATATTCACTCACAGACACTCATCTATAATTCAATAAGTGGGTGGTTCCGTTGATTAATGGAACATTCATTTATCAAGAACACTCATCATGTAAATCAACACAGCAAAATCTATTCCTTACTTATCCATGTGATTGTGTTTGTGTGTGCGTGCTTGGCATGTGTGTTTGTGGCGTGCACTTGTGTGTGTGTGTGTCTGTGTGTGTGTGTGTGTGCACGCTTGCGGTGTGTGCATTTGTGGCATGTGCATTTGGAGCATGTGTATTTTGTGTGCATGTGTGTTCGTGTGTGTGTGTATTCGTCTGTGTGTTCGTGTGTATGTTTGTGTGTTTGTGGCATGTGTTTGTGGGGTGTATGTGTGTGTTTGTGGGGTGTATGTGTGTGTTTGTAGCATGTGTATGTGTTTGTGGCATGTGTGTGTGTTTGTGGCGTGTGTGTGTGTTTGTGGTGTGTGTGTGTGTTTGTGGCGTGTGTGTGTGTTTGTGGCGTGTGTGTGTGTTTGTGGTGTGTGTGTGTGTTTGTGGC
>NC_068985.1:107717360-107718219 GCF_001194135.2 Octopus bimaculoides
GTGTGTGTGTTTGTGGCGTGTGTGTGTGTTTGTGGCGTGTGTGTGTGTTTGTGGCGCATGCATGTTTGTAGTGTGTGCATGTGTTTGTGGTGTGTGTGTGTGTGTGTGTTTGTGGAATGTGTGTGTGTGTGTGTGTGGTGTGTGTGTGTTTGTGTTTGTGGCGTGTGTATGTGTGGCATGTTTGTGTGTGGCGTTTGTGTGTGTGTGTCTGTGTTTGTGTGTGTATGTGCTTTATGTGTGTATGTCTGTTTGTGTGTGTGTATTTGTGAGTGTGTGTGTGTGTGTGTTTGTATGACTGTGTGTGTTTGTATGACACTACATCTTTCACACTCCCACTTTCTTTTCTCTCCATTTCATTCTGTTCCTCAATAGATTTGTCTATGTATGTAAATGAACACACACTCATATATGTATTTGGGTGTGTATATGTGAGTGTGTGTGTGTGTGTGTGTGTGTGTATAACTGCTGAGGGGACTTAAACAAACACTGGCTTCAAGCAATAAAATGGGGTGTGTGACAAATAAGGAAACAAAGACACCCACACACACACACATGCACATATATATATATATATATACATGCATAGATGTGTGCATACACACATGTATGTATGCATATGTATATATACATGTACATACATAGATATGTGCATATGCATACATACATATGTGTATACATATATATATATACATACATACACACACACACACACACACACACACAGGCTCACAGACTCAACATTCCACTTTATCCAGTGCATCTGAGTGGCTGTGTGGTAAGAAGCTTGCTCCCAAACCGTATGGTTCCGTGTTCAGTCCCACTGCATGGCACCTTGGGCTGACCAAAGCCTTGTGAGTGG
>NC_068985.1:107719183-107721212 GCF_001194135.2 Octopus bimaculoides
CTTGGGCAAGTGTCTTCTACTATAGCCTCGGGCCGACCAAAGCCTCGTGATCGATAGAATAAGTACTAGGCTTACAAAGAATGTGTCCTGGGGTCGATTTGCTCGACTAAAGGTGGTGCTCCAGCATGGCCGCAGTCAAATGACTGAAACAAGTAAAAGAGTAAAGAGTTTATAGATAGATAATCTTTTTATCTTTTACTTGTTTCAGTCATCCGACTGTGGCCATGCTGGAGACAGCCTTGAAGAAGGTTTAGTCAAATTAATCCCAGTATTTATTTATTTATTTATTTATAATCCTAGTACATATTCTATCAGTCTCCTTTGCCAAACTGCTTCGCTACAAGGACGTAAACACACCAACACCAGTTGTCAAGTAGTGGTGGTGGTGACCACACACACACACACAGGAATTCCAATCACATTTCGGAGTTTGCTACCTCAACAGCTCCTTTAGCCAGTGGATCCTCTAAAGGAGTTGTTGAGATAGTGAATCATGAAACGTGGTTGGAATTCCACACACACACACACACACACAGAGACTCACACACACACACACACACACACACACAAGGCGGCGAGCTGGCAGAAACGTTAGCACACCGGGCGAAATGCTTAGCGGTATTTTGTTTGTCTTTACGTTCTGAGTTCAAATTCCGCCGAGGTTGACTTTGCCTTTCATCCTTTCGGGGTCGATTAAATAAGTACCAGTTACACACTGGTCTCAATATAATCGACTTAATCCATTTGTCTGTCCTTGTTTGTCCCCGCTGTGTGTAGCCCCTTGTGGGTAGTAAAGAAATAACACACACACACACACATATACAACAGGCTTCTTTTTGTTTCTGTCTACCAAATGCACTTACAAGGCTTTGACTGGCTCATACTTAGAGTATAAGACACATGCCCAAGGTGCCACACATTATATATGTGTGTGTGTGTGTGTGTGTGTATACATACATACACACATACATACATGCATATTATACATACACATATATGCATACATGCATAAACACACACATATATACATATATCTAAATATGATTGTGCTTACCCTAATTTATAAAAGTCAACTGAAAGTATTATCAACAATAAAGTCTTCAACTCTAAACTGGTTCCTCACATAAACTATCCAACCAATCGTTGGCACTCCGTCGCTTACGACGTCGAGGGTTCCAGTTGATCAAATCAACGGAACAGCATGCTCGTAAAATTAACGTGCAAGTGGCTGAGCACTCCACAGACACGTGTATCCTTAACGTAGTTCTCAGGGATATTCAGCGTGACACAATGTGACAAGGCTGACCCTTTGAATTACAGGCACAACAGAAACAGGGAGTAAGAGTGAGAGAAAGTTGTGGTGAAAGAGTACAGCAGGGTTCGCTACTATCCCCTGCGGGAAGCTCGTGGAGCTTTTAGGTGTTTTCGCTCAATAAACACTCAGAACGCCCGGTCTGGGAATCGAAACCGCGATCCTATGACCGCAAGTCCGCTGCCCTAACCACTGGGCCATTGCACCTCCACAATATCCAACCAATGCCAGCATGGGAAAGTGAATATCAAATGCTGCTGTCAAGGATAATGATAATGATGCTGTCACCTGAACTGACGCAAAACTTATGATGATTACGACAAAGATAATAAAACAGAACAATCATAGTAAAGAAACATCGGATCTATTTTAAAACGGGGGCTACATTTTTCATTAATGTTTTACGTAGTGTTTTCGGTACCGAAAGACTTTCAAACTTCGTATACTTATCTATTTTGTGTTATAGAACAGAAAAATATTTTTGTATTCGAATTTATTTCATGTAAAAAATTGTCTTATTTTGATAATTTCAACCAATCACTGACAAGTATTCAGTTGTTTATATTTACTCCTTTGGCTGATTAAGCGATGTAAAGCGTATTTAATCTCCATACCTTCGTTTTATTTGCTTTTTTCATTTTAAATTTGCTTTAACCCTAACCCTAACCCTAGGGTTAGGGTTAGGGTTAGGGTTAATTGTTTCAGAATCGTTTGTTT
>NC_068985.1:107721682-107724201 GCF_001194135.2 Octopus bimaculoides
ATATACGTATGTGTGTGTGTGTGTGTGTATTTGAATGTATGCCTGCATATGTGTATATATATGTATGTGTGTGTGTGTATATATATATATATATATAATGTGTGTGTATATGATATATATATATGCGTGTGTGTGCATGTATATACACATATAATATATATATAATATGTGTGTGTGTGTGTATATATGTTCTGATATATTCCATCGAGTGAGTTTTAAACGTTAGCCTGGTTATAGTTTTGTCTGTATTGAACACCAAGACATAAGGTCAGGTCTGTCGTGTAAGACCTAACATGGTCGTACTCACATATATACGCAAACACATGACAGGCACACCAATACATATAACGCAATTCAAACACACACACATACATCCACCTACATAAAGACAAAGACATTGAACATGCTGCAAGTTGCTATACTTCACTCACACACATATATTTGTTACTAACATACTTGTAAACACATTTGCAGCCTGTTTTTGTTTTTTGTACTCTGACCCACATATACTGAAACACACACACACACACACACAAACTCATGTACAAACACATTTATCAGCCTTCTTTGAACATATAGATACAAACATGAAATACATATGCACACTTTCACTGTTCTTTATTTTTATATAGGAGAATGAGTTGTGTGCTGATAGCCTTCACAAGGCTTTCAGACTAGTGATGTATTGATGTGACTTCTGTGTGAAGCAGTGTTCTGTAGGTAAGGGAAATAACTCTAGAGAGATGCATTTCAGAGGGAAAAAAATGCGAAGGTAGATGGTGTAGGTTAGGAGGAAAGAAGAAGGGGGTAATAAAAAAAAAAGCAGGGGTAATGGATGGAGAGGTGACACATTCTTGTCTATCCTTAAATCATTAACATACTGACTCACTTAAAAGCACATGGTACACCAAAAACTATACTAAATAGGAGATCCATATAAGGGCAGTGTCATATGAACATATGAGTACACAAAATATCTATCTGATTAACAATAACAAATGGAATAAAAATGGGAACAACTGGAATCACTTAACAGGAAATCTCAGGAAACAACCTCACTGACACATAGGTTTAAACGCACACACATGCACATTCATACACACACACACACACACAGATGCACACACATATATATACATGCACCAGCATGACCGCAGCCACTTGGCTGAAACACATAAATAAATAAATAAATAAATAAATATGTTGGCCCATATCTGATTTCACGTATATATGCACACACATTTTCATGTATTTGTATGAATATGTGCGAGAGTATACATACATACATACATACATAATATCAAATAATATAAAGTACATATATACATATATATATGTATATAAAGTTAAAAACAAAATTGCACAAACGAATATGTATATTAAATACACATACATACCTATATACATATAAGTGTGAGTGTGTGTGTGTGTATATGTGTGTGTGTGTATATATATATATATATATATATATATATGTAGAGAGAGAGCTACAGACACATATGCATGTATTTTAACATACATCTATTTTAAAATACATGCATGTATCTTAACATAGTTAACATACATATAAATATATATATATTCATATATGTACACACACATTTATATATATATATAGAGAGAGAGAGAAAGAGATGTACATATATTTGCACCTTGAAATGTATATATGTAAATATGTCATTTAAAGATGTTTTTTTTTAAATATTGTTATTGCTTTTGTTGAATAAAATTTGTTGAGAAAAAGCCGCAATAATTATGCACCAAACCAATATATATATGTAACAATTTGAACTTTGGGTATATGTCTATTAGTTTGTTGATTAAAGCACAATCACTGTTTAGGCTACCTAATGTCATCCACTGTTACTGTAGATCCAATTTTCACTGGATCTACATCAGGAAATCTGCAGTGCTTAACTCAGCATATCTAGTGGGATATTATTTTTTACTTTCAAGTACTGGAAGTGACACAGCCTGCACTGATTGATGCAACACCACTAGATGCACAATATCTTACCCCTAAGGGACAGCTGCAGGATAGGTCGAAACAATCCTCATGTTGAATAAAGATTCATACTAAATCTATCTTCCGTTTCCCTTATCAATTATATATACACACACACACACACACACACATGTGTATATATATATATATATATATATATATATAATAACCTCCATGTGGCACCACACTACAGTGTCCATGCATTGCCACATAAAATTGGTGCCATGTAAAAGTGCCTATGCAATGCCATGTAAAAGAACCTGTGCAGTGCCACATAAAAGCGCCCAGCACACTCTGTAAAGTGGTTGGCATTAAGAAGGGCATCCAGCCGCAGAAACCATGCCAAATCAGACTGGAGCCTATACCAGCCCCACCCCAGCTTGCCAGTTCTGGTCAAACCGTCCAACCTATGCCAGCATGGACAACAAATATTAAATGCTGATGATATATATATATATATATATATATATATATATATACACACTCACACACACATATGTGTGTATGTGTGTGT
>NC_068985.1:107724776-107727497 GCF_001194135.2 Octopus bimaculoides
ATATATATATATATATATATACTCTTTTTACTCTCTTTACTTGTTTCATTCATGTGACTGTGGCCATGCTGGAGCACACCCTTTAGTTGAGGAAATCAACCCCGGGACTTATTCTTTGTAAGCCTAGTACTTATTCTATCAGTCTCTTTTGCCGAATCGCTAGTTGACGGGGATGTAAACACACCTGCATCGGTTGTCAAGCGATGTTGGGTGGACAAACAAAGATACACAAACACATATATACATATATATGATAGGCTTCTTTCAGTTTCCGTCTACTAAATCCCCTCACAAGGCTTTGGTCAGCCCGAGGCTATAGTAGAAGACACTTGCCCAAGATGCCACGCAGTGGGAATGAACCCGGAACCATGTGGTTGGTAAGCAAGCTACTTACCACACAGCCACTCCTGCACCTATATACACACACACACATTATTATAATTTTCAAGAAGTCCGTCTTTAACATAACTTCTGACTTTGTTTCGTAACTCTTTCTCTTTCTCTCTCTCTCTCTCTCTCTCTCTCTCTCTCTCACTCACCCTCTGTATGTATGTACACAGACACACATGTCTTTCTCAACATGTTAAAGATATTAAACCACCACTTTTTGAAGATAAGGAAATTTCATGTTTTAAAATAAGTTTCTTAACAGAACGGAAAGAAAATTATGGATCTCCATTCTTTAAGTCTCTCTCGCAAAATCTCACAAATGAATATTTGTTTTCCTCTGTTAAATTTTAATATAATACTTTCTTCACAACAATATTTTACTTCGATTTCTCACTCAATACATAAGTAACCTAGACGACTTGCAGGCACTGTCCATTTTAGTTGCCTCTATTCAATCATTGTAGAAAATATCTGAATGATCGATTATTTTCTTACAGCCATGTTAAAATTCATTTTATTTTGAATAGTTGTCACGAACAAAGAAAATGTCATTTTACAAAGACCAATAGGTGATGCACCAGCAGCTTTCTATCATTGTTTTACCTCAATTTTTCATCAAGTACACTCTTTCCTTTCTTATTTCTTTATTGCCCACAAGGGGCCAAACATAGAGGGGACAAACAAGGACAGACAAGGGGATTAAGTCGATTACATCAACCCCAAGTCAACCTCGGTTGAATTTGAACTCAGAACGTAGCAGCAGACAAAATACCTATTTCTTTACTGCCCACAAAGAGCTACACACAGAGGGGACAAACAAGGACAGACGAACGGATTAAGTCGATTATATCGACCCCAGTGCAGCAGACAAAATACCGCTAAGCATTTTGCCTGGCATGCAAACGTTTTTGCCAGCTCTCCGCCTTTCCTTTCTGCCTCACTTTTCCTCTTTTCTGTCACACTTTTCCTCTTTTCTGTCTCAGAATAAGTATATTTGTGTGTACACAGACACAAACATATATGTCTTGACATGGTCATTAATGGCATTAAGCTACCATTTGAAAAAAAAAAACAAAAGAAATGCCCAGTATCTATCTATCAGTCCATCTACCTATCTATCGGCCTATTGCTCTTTTTACCTTGATCTCTCATGCTACCAATATGTTCACACAAAATCAGTTGCATGTTGCTCTCAGTAGAGTTGGGGATCCATCAGAAGTAAAGATTTTTACTGATTAGAGTCAATGAACCATATCAAGAGGATTTCACAGGAATCCTAATAAAAAAAAATGTAAAATTTGTCAAAAATATTGTATATACAGACCTTATTTGATTGCCAAAAATTCTTGTCTGGTTTGTTGTATATGATCTGGTATATATAATGAAAAGTGGAGGCGCAATGGCCCAGTGGTTAGGGCAGAGGGCTCGCGGTCATAGGATCGCGGTTTCGATTCCCAGACCGGGCGTTGTGACTGTTTACTGAGCAAAAACACCTAAAAGCTCCACGAGGCTCCGCCAGGGGATGGTGGCGAACCCTGCTGTACTCTTCCACCACAACTTTCTCTCACTCTTACTTCCTGTTTCTGTTGTGCCTGTAATTCAAAGGGTCAGCCTTGTCACACTGTGTCACGCTGAATATCCCCGAGAACTATGTTAAGGGTACACGTGTCTGTGGAGTGCTCAGCCACTTGCACGTTAATTTCACGAGCAGGCTGTTCCATTGATCGGATCAACTGGAACCCTCGACGTCGTAAGCGACGGAGTGCCAACAACAATATATAATGAAAAGCACAGTTAAAAACTAATATGTATTTTGATCTACTAAATGTTTCTTTTATTCCAATATTGTTCGAATATATACCTATATTTCAATGAAACAAAGAATTCCTTATCTTGGTGAGAAACAACAGGTCATGCACTAGTTGGATAGGCAATTGTTAATAGCATCAAAGCATTTATAAAATGGTTATACAGAAGTGAGTATGAATATGATTAAGCAGAAAAACAGGAAAATCAGTCTGCTTAATTATATTTATATTCATTTCCATATAATTATTTCATAAATGCTTTGATGCCATTAACAAATGTCTGTCCATCTTTTATCCTTATTATACTTTCATTAGCTTGACTGATACATTGCCTACAGCCAACTCTTGTTTCCCAGGATTCCATCTCTCATCATTTCATATTAGATTTTAGGTATCTGGTCTGGTCTGAGCCTTAATTTTTCTGTATCAATTATACGCATTTGCATTTTTTATGCATTTTTACCCACATTTATATTTCTCTCTCTCTCTTTATATATATCCATATATATATATATATATATAT
>NC_068985.1:107727885-107729242 GCF_001194135.2 Octopus bimaculoides
ATATATATATACATATATATATACATATATATATACATATATATATATATATATATATATACATATGTTTACATTATTTATATTTGACAGGTATTTGTCCTCATCTTGTTTGTTGTTAACACAACGTTTCAGCTGATATACCCTCCAACCTTCATCAGGTGTCTTGGGGAAATTTTGAACCAGAGTTCTCATTCCTAAGGTTTTTTTTTTTTTTGATGTTATTATTATTAAGGTCACTAACTGGAATCGAACTTGGAATCTTGAGGTTAGTAGCCCATGCTCTTAACCACTACACCATATGCCCGTAGAACTGTAATATATATATTTATTCGACTAAAGGTGGTGCTCCAGCATAGCTGCAGTCACATGACTGAAACAAGTAAAAGAATAAAAGAATATATATATACCGGAGTAAGCACATATATGTGCAACAAGGTGAAAAAAAGAGTACTCAAATACCAGAGGTAGAGTAACATGCTTTATTTAAAAGCAGCAGAAATATAACAAAAGACTGTTACTCGGAGTTTCACGTTCCCATTCATCGGACAGTTTTGTTAGAAAATAAAAAACTGTCCGATGAACGGGAACGTGAAACTCTGAGTAACAGTTTTTTGTTATATTTCTGTTGCTTTTAAATAAAGTATATATATATATAGAGAGATAGATAGATAGATAGATAGATGTGTGTGCGTGCGCACTCGCACGCGCACACACACACACAATATTCTTTCGATTTTTGTTTCCGTCTTTCAAATTCACACAGAGGGAGATCTGGTCAACCCCATGCCTTAGTAGTAGATACCTACCCAAGATGGCAAACACTGAGACTGAACCAAAAACCATGCAGCTGGGGAGTAAACTTCTTAACCACACAGCCAAGCCTCAGAACCTTTGGTGAAGGTGTGGGTATATTTGATTAAATTGAATCCCAGTTTTCGGCTGGTATTTATTCAAATATTTTAACGAGTCAGCTAAGGTAGAACACAAATTTGGCCTTCATGAGATTTGATTTTAGAATGTAAAAGAATGGCATTAAATACCACAGCCTCTGCCATTCCGGTAATAGTAAGAACACAACTGCTACAGTGGTCACAAAATTTCAATACCACTATGACTACTACTACCGTGGCTGCTGCCTTCACCCCACCCCTCCACACACAC
Source organism: Octopus bimaculoides (assembly GCF_001194135.2). NCBI lineage: Eukaryota > Metazoa > Mollusca > Cephalopoda > Octopoda > Octopodidae > Octopus > Octopus bimaculoides. The sequence continues at coordinate 107,729,047 of NC_068985.1, forward strand.
ACACCCCCATCAAAATGATCAATATCATTTTATTTTGTTTATCCAACAATTTCCTCTAGCATGACATCATCATAATCGTTATCATCATCATCAGCAGTAGCAATAATAGCTGCAGCAATAGCAGCAACCACCACCACCACCACCACCACCACCACCATCACCACCACCGCCTTCATCACCACCACCACCACCACCG
>NC_068985.1:107729778-107742662 GCF_001194135.2 Octopus bimaculoides
ACCACCACTGCCACTACCACCCACACAACCACCACCTCCACAGTTACCACTACCACCTGTGCCACCACCACCACCACCACCACTGCCACTACCACCCACACAACCACCACCTCCACAGTTACCACTACCACCTGTGCCACCACCACCAATACCACTACCACCACCACCACCATCACAACTACCAAGAGACAAGGGAAATAGATATATGTTAGATAAGATTCCATTTCATCAAATAGCCAGCATCACATTTGATGTGATCATTTACCAACCTCTCAACCCCTACTATGTCTGCAACAACAACATCAGTAGATGAAATTTCAGGAGCCAGGAGGGAGAAAGACAACAACAACAGCAAAAAGAGAACAATAACTACAGCAGTGACAACAAACACCATTTCTGCCACCACCACCATCACTACAACAACAGCAACAACTACAATCCTCTACCCTCACCTCGACCATCACCACAATTGCTATCACCAATACACACATTTACCCTCATAACCACAATTAAGACATTGCTATTACTGCCAAAGTGTAGAGCCAAAGGGAACCTCTATATAGTTGCTTTACTTGCTAAAACTAGCAGCCAATACCCCTCAGATCTTACTCTTGCCTTAAACAAAATTTTAATATTTTTACATTTTGCTCAGTTTACCTGGATTTACCTGTAATTAGAGTCACTTTGAGACAAAAATTATGCAATAGAATTGATTAAGAACCCTTTCTTCAATTATGTTCCAAATATCACATTAATATGTTGATAAATAAAAAAGTTACAGGTGTTTAATGAGACTAGTCTAAATTCATGATTATTTTAGAATCTAACTGAAACTCATGAGGGGTGTATTTTGGTCAGAAATATAGTAACGAAAGGGTTAATGTCTGAAACTGGAAAGGACATATTGGATAATAAAGTCTTATACCATGCCCAAAATATATTAATGTAATTGACTAACCAACCTCTCTAATTAAAATTGCTGGCCTTAAGTGAAAATTAGAAAGAATTATTATCATTATTATCATTAAGAGGTGGCAAGCAGGAAAAATTGTTAGCATGCTTGATGAAATGCTTAGCAGTATTTTCCCCATTTCTATGATCTGAGTTCAAATTCTGCTGAGGTCGACTTTGGATCATCCACACATGACCTGGACACTTTGCAACAAGATATCAACTACTTCTATGAACAGAGACTTTATAAACAGGCTCTTATAATAACAGGACATCCTCTGGTAAGGACATGACATCCTAGACTCCTTTAGCAACATAAAGACACAATAACTCAAATATCATGGAAACAGTATCATTTTTCAACATCTCATTGTGAACAATACATGATAACTAAAGCTATCAAAGACACTACAAATACATGGTTTTACATTCTCTGGTGATGTTTCATGACCTTACACACACATGCACACACACACACCTGTTATCCTATGGTCTATATCTGTCTATATCTATACAGATATACACAGGCCTGAGCTAGGTCTTTTGCGGAAGACTGACAGTTGCCCATGCATGCAAGTCTCTTGTCTCCATGTCACTGACACTGTCCAAAGAAAGGCTTGCTGCTTCCATGCTGACATAACCTAACACCAGTGTTTGTTGAAAACATTTAGTGTCAGAATAAAAAGAGCCAGAACAGATAAAGCATACCGTTTGATGTTATAACAGTTCTACTGATCCATAACCCGAGATTAGTATAGTTTTATTGGCCCTGAAAGGAAGAAAGATTAAGCTGCCCCTATAACTGAGAGAGAACGGGAGCGAGGATGGTCAGAGAATGAGGACTGTAATGATGGAAAGGATGACAGTCGTAGTTGTGATGGTGGTGATGATGAAGATGGTGGCAGTAATAACAAAGATGATGACAATGTTAATGAAGAGGATGATAAAGTTGGAAACAACAAAGATAATGAAGATAGCACTAATAATTATTGTGGAAATGCCTAACAAATACAATCAACAGTTAGCGCATGAGTTAAAACATTGCAAAAGGTAAAACTTCTTCATTTATTCCTGTATGTTGCCTCACCCTCATCTCTTCTATTACTATTTCTCTGATTGTTTTTGCATATCTAGCTTTGTTTATATATACATACGTATATACATCCACACCACCACACACACACACACATATATATATATACACACACATACACACATATATATATATATATATACACACACACGTATATATATATACACGCATATATATATACACGCATATATATATACACGCATATATATATACACGCATATATATACACACATATATATACACACACATATATATACACACACATATATACACACACATATATATACACACACATATATATACACACACATATATATACACACACACACATATATATACACACACATATATATACATATATATATATATATATATACAAACATGCACACACATATACATATACACTTACATATGTATTGTGAATGTGTGTGTGTGTGTGTGTCTGTGTGTGTTCTGTTTTTAGTATTTTAATAATTAGCCAATAAGATGCATTAATTGCAGTGGAAGTCTCTCAATGAAATTATACTCCTACCGATCCACCCATGTAATGAGATAAGGTTGCAGAGGGTTTGTTAATTAAAAGGACACTTAATTGGTAGACATTAAGGAAATGCACACACTGAAGGAAATAGGGTTGATATGAAAAAAGATTAAATACCAGAGGGTGAGTAAGGGAAGAGGACATGCAAAAATGAGAGACAGAGAGGGAGAAGGAGAAAGTGAGAGGGGGAGAGAGGAAAAGAGAGGGGGAGGGACTTATCCTTATTTTCAATATTTAATTGGAGAGGGACCTTCCAGAGATAAATAATGCCCACCCCACTCTTCCTCTAAGTATTCGATGGCGCCAGATAATGGCTGAAAACACTTAGTATTCTTTCTGTTCTTCTTTCGTTGGTTTTTAGGCTGTTTTGTTTGTTTTTTTGCTTGTTTTTTTTTGTTTGAGAGTAGGTTGGTTGTTAGTAAGGAAATTAGATAAGGGACAGTGATGTAACAAAAGCAGCTTCAACAATCTAGTGTATGTGTTACATGGTACACATGTATTTCTGTATAGGTACATATATGTATTGTGTGTCTACACACACGTGAGAGAGAGAGAGAGAGAGAGAGAGAGAGAGAGAGAGAGAGAGAGAGTTTACATTTGAGCCTACATAAATATATTCTTTGTTTCAGTCACTGGATTGTGGCAATGCTGGGGAAACCACCTTGAAGGTTTTACTCAAGAAAAATTGACCTTAGAACTTATTTTTTAAAGTTTGGTACGTATTCTACCAGTCTCTTTTGCTGGGCCGTTAAGTTCTGGGGACATAAACAAACCGACACTGACTGTCAAGTGGTAGTGGATGACGGATACAGCACAAACGCAAAGACATACACTTACACACAAACACACTTCTTTCAGTTTTTGTCAACCAAATCCACTCACTAGGTTTTGGTTAGTCCAGGACTACTATAGTAGAAGACTCTTGCCCAAGGTGCCACATATTGGGAAACAAGCTTCTTAACCACACAGTCGCACCTATGTGTGTGTGTGTGTTCAGGGTGTGTTTTTCCAAAGCTCTAAATTTCTTCTAACATATTTTTTTAACCTTACCTTTTAGATAAATAATGTCAGAGATCAAGTTGACTCAGCAAATGAAAAGGCATGCTGTATTCATTCCAGAGTGATGCGCAGATAGCTTGCTTCCTGAAAGTTGCTCCATCCTTCGTTGTCAAAGCTCAAAAGAAGCTGGAAGCTGCCAATGAGGTTTCCAACATCAGCAGCTAAATGTAAAATGCATATACAGGGTCCTAATACAATCAGAATACATAACTTAGTACAAAAAGTTCAAGAAATAATTGATAAAACTCTGAAAAGTTAATCAGAGCCATTGAAAAGGACCTCAAGGTTTCAGAATGCACCATCAGAAGAGTTGTGCATAAGGACATTTGGTACAAACTGTATGTGATGTGGAGGGATCAATTAATGCCGGATGTGACAAGAGAAAATTGTTCAAGCCATGCAAAAGTCTTGCTAAACAAATTAAAACACCAAGAGGCTGGAATGCTTTGGTTTTTTCTCCTACGAGAAAAACTTTGATCAGGACTAAACGATGGTTATGCAGAGACTCAAATAAGGTTCCAAAGGACATGCATTCTAAGTTTACTAAGTTCTCAGGAAATGTGATGGTTCTGGGAATCACCAGTATCAAGGGAGATGTTATGCCTCCTCACTTCTTTCCACGAATCTTAAAAGTCAATGCTGCTGACTACACAATGGTGTTGCAGAAAGTTGTGAAGTCAATCAACATCCCTATAACACCATACAATCCCTCAAGTCCACCATAACCAGCACTATGTCCAAAATTGATAAATATCCTCTGATTTGGGAATGTCAATGCTTCAGACTCCATATTGAAGCAGACATTGATGCTAACAATGGATTCTCGAAATTATTTGTACCAATTTGTTTTCAGATACAGTTTTTCTTTAATGAGCTACGTGCCTTTTTCTAAATTCATACAAATGACTTAAAAAAACAGATTCACCCTGTATATCATCATTTAACATCCACTTTTCCAAGCCTGGGTGTATCAGATGGACTTTGCTGAGGTAGATTTTCTATAGCCAGTGCTCTTCCTGTTGCCAACCATCACCTGTATCTATGCAGGGTTATATTTTTTCATGGCTAGATAGGTTTTTCACAGAAGACTGGAAATGAACAACCTCACATGACGATGATGCTCATTTACAACTATTTTGTGATGTCTAGACAAGGGTAAACACACACACATATACACACACTTAGATATATTAAGTAATTGAAGTATACAGTATTATATATCCATTATGGCTGATCTCTCTCTCTCTCTTTCTCCCCACCATGTATATATATATATAAAACATACATTTGCCAACTAAGTGTGCAAATATACATACATATATGCACATACATACATATATACATATACATATATATATATATATATATATATATATATGCATATATGGGTACAAGACATCACAAAATGTAAACAACATGAAATAAGAAGACAAACTAGGGTATGCGAACAATGAGAGAAACAAATGGAAAACAAGACAAGTAACATAAAGAACGACCCTTCATCAGTTGTCGGCTGTCCATTTGCTCCTCATTTTGAGCAATTGCCATTAACTGAATGTATGTATGTGTGTGTATATATATATATATACACATACACACACAATGAGCTTCTTTCAGTTTCCATCAACTAAATCCACTCACAAACCCATAGGGCCATAGGAAAAAAACACTTGCCTCAGGTGCCATGCAGTAGGACTGAAACCAAGACCACCTGAACTAGGATGCAAGATTCACAACCCCACAGCCATGCTTGATCATGATGATAATGATGTTTATATATGTATGTATGTGTGTGTGTATAAGAACTTGAGTGAAAAAAAAATGAGATAGTACTTGAAATTGAAAGTGGAGTAACAAGATATATTTATTAGAGATGGAACTTAAAATTTCATGACTGATTTTCACATTTCCAATTGGTAAATGAAATTTGAAGGCACGAAGCAAAAGAATGCTATTAAGAATATTCTGGAAATGAAAATAAATAGAGAACATTTGATTGGATGCATGTGCAAAGATAAAATCAAATACATGCATATTATTTATATGATTTTTTTCCTAGAACACTTTGGATAGAATTACATTTATCAATTTAGTTGATCTCTACAAATATAATCCCTAAAGTTTGAAACCAGTTGGATAAGTGTCAATATTTGAAAATCTCAGACCCTGAGTCACTTGGATTTTTTCGGCAATTAATAAAAAAATATGTATACAATCAGGTTTTGAGGGGTTTTTTTTCTGTTTATATCACAAACCTATATATATATATATATATATATATACATACATACATACATACATACATTCACACACACATGACAGAAGTAAATAGACACTTCATAAAACTTCGTTTTATGTTTATTCTAACTTGTAAAGGTTTATATTTTTTATTAATTGACATTTTTATGTTTCAGGTTCTATATGGAACTGTTTAATCATGCCATGTACAAAAGAAGCCTTGGAACTGTCTGAATTTCAAAGAGGCCATATTGTGGGTCATTCTGAAGGTGGACATAGTGTAAAATAGCAGAAAGCCTCAGAATCCCACTTTCTACAGTTAATAGAGTGATTATGCAATTCATCAAAGAGGGGAAGGAGTCAACATTACCTTGTCCAGATCAACCAGGGCCCTCTGACAGAACCTTTCTTTACCTTAGAGAAGTGTGGAGGATAATCCTCACTGCAAGGCCTCTGACATAGCAGAGCAAGTTAATGCCAGTTTCAGAACAGCTGTCAGGTATCTTCACAAACTTGGTTACTATGGCAGAGCAGCAAGAAGGAAGCCACTTCTTCGACCAGCCAGCATCAAGCAGAGAAAAGATTGGGCCAGTGAGATGGTGGAGAGGCCATTAGAATTTTGGGACACTGTCATATTCTCTGATGACTCCAGATTTACTGTATTTCCTGACAGTGGTTCAGTGTGGGTCTGGAGACTCTGTGATAAGAATTTGATGTGAAAAGGTTACAGCTAACGATGAAATACAGCAGCTATTCTGTGATGGTCTTGGGAACAATTTGGAGCAATGGTTGATCAGAGCTGGTGGAGTGGGAGGGAAACATAAACTCAGATAAATATGTGTCCATATTGCAGAAAGAACTTCCAATCTTCTCTACTAGTGAAATGATTAAAGAAGACTCTTTATTTATGGAAGATGGTGCTCCTTGTCACACGGCTAGAATGACCCAAGATTTGTTGGATGAGAATGGCATTAAAAAACTTCCATGGCCAAGCCAGTCACCAGATATGAATCCTATTGGACATCTCTGAGTCATAATGAGCAGGACACTTCATACTTTCAAGTGCTTTAACACCCAGTGCCATATGACCAAATCACAGCCTACTGGCAAATACATGAAGCCTTAACACATGCCAGCATGGAAAGCAAATAAACAATGATGGTGACGATGATTAAATATATATATATATATATATATATATATATATTTGAATATCACACTGATTTTTTTAATTTTATAAGCAGGTCCATGGGTAATAAAGATACTAAATTAAAAAATAGGATCAGAATTGATTTTGGAAAGATGGTGGATAATCTTGTAGGCTTCTACAGAGTCAGCTGCTACATGTTGAAGCTTTAAGTGTGTGAAACAGAAGGCATGAACATCAAACCCTAACATGAGACAAATTAAGTTAATGAGACACCACTTAGAAAAACTTTCTTACTGGTCCCTTAATTATCTAATTATTTAGATAGCTGTACTAGCGTGGGATGGAGCTGATCTGTAAGGGGAAGAAAATAGTAGCTATCTGACCCCACTAAAGAATTCACCTCCATCCCTGTAGTAATAGGAAGAGGGTCTGTACACGGTTCCTCACCTTCATCACATCATATTACTGGAAAATATTGGGTGGGGTGGTAATTAGTAAAGAAGCATTGGTTTTAGTTTTGTACCCAAGCAGAGGAAGTGGGATCACTTTCAGATAATGGTAGGTGTGGCAGTGTGTTTTGGTGGTAACCATGGTGAAGATTGTAGGTGCGGACATGGCTGTGTGATAAGAAGTTTGCTTTCATCTACTTGGTTCTGGGTTCAGTCCCACTGCATGGTACCTTGGGCAAGTGTCTTCTACTATAGCCAGGTTGACCAAACCCTCTGAGTAGATTTGGTAGAGAGAAATGGAAGGAAGTTCAGGTGTGTGTGTGTATGTATGTGCGTGCATCTGTGTGTGTGTGTGTGTGTGTGTATGTATGTATGTGTAGAGGCGCAATGGCCCAGTGGTCAGGGCAGCGGACACGCGGTCATAGGATCGCGGTTTCGATTCCCAGACCGGGCATTGTGAGTGTTTATTGAGCGAAAACACCTATACTCCATGAAGCCCTGGCAGGGGATGGTGGCAAACCCTGCTGTACTCTTTCACTACAACTTTCTCTCACTCTTACTTCCTGTTTCTGTTGTGCCTGTAATTCAAAGGGCCAGCCTTGTCACACTGTGTCACGCTGAATATCCCCGAGAACTACGTTAAGGGTACACATGTCTGTGGAGTGCTCAGCCACTTGCACGTTAATTTCACGAGCAGGCTGTTCCGTTGATCGGATCAACTGGAACCCTCAATGTCGTAAGCGACAGAGTGCCAACAACAGCAATGTGTGTATGTATGTATGTTTGCATGTATATGTGTGTGTGCATGCATGTGTGTGCATGTATGTGTGTGTGCATGTATGCATGTGTCTTTGTCTCAACATCACATGATTGTTGTAAAGTGGATGTCATTGTCATGTAAGCAATGTCATTCCCAATATCCTGCAAGCGCATGTCTGGCCATGGGGAAATATTACCTTGTTTGGAAAAAGATAAGGGCTGGAGACAGGAAGAAGATCTGGCTGTAGGAAATCTGTCTTAATAAACTCCATCCAACTCATAGAAGCATGGAAAAGCGGACATTAGATGAATATGCTTATAATGGAAGTGGTTGCATTGATGATGGTGGTTGTGGAAGTATAACAATAGTGATTACAGTAGTAATTTGTGTGTAGAAGAAATGAGTGCCTTTTCTGTATGCATCTATGTGTGGCATGTGTGTGTGTGTATGGATGGATGGCTGGCTGTTTGGCACACCCATAGGTGAATGAGGATATCACAGGCAAGGAGTTGTAAGCTAAAAGATACACTTATGTGTATATGTAAGAGTGTGTGAGCATATGCAAGTCTATACATGTGCATATGTGTGTGTGTGTGTGGTGGGGGTTAGTTCATTCCTGAAATACCTTTATTGAAAAAGAAACCATCCTACAAGGTGGGTGGCTTGGTCATTATTATTACCTAATGTGTGTGTGCGTGTGTATAGATGCAGGTGTGGCTATGAGGCTGAGAAGCTTGCTTCTAAGTATGTGGTCATGGGTTCAGTCCCACTGCACATTACCTTTTAAGCCCCCAAAATTAGGGGGTTCCTTATACACATTAAAATGCAGTAATTGTCATCATTACCATCATTTATGTCATCATCATTGTTGTCATTTTATGTTTTCCATGCTGGCATGAGTTGGCTGGTTGAAGAGGATCCAATGAGTCAGAGAACTGCACTGTTATCCAATGTCTGCTCTGACATGATTTGGGATGCCCTTAATAAAGCCAGCTACTTCAGAGATTGATCCGGTTGCTTTTTGCATGTCATCAGCATCACTCATCACTAAGAAAGATGAGGTTGGGTTTACTTATCACTAATTTGAGTGACCTCTTGCAGAACCCAAGAGTTCTAGGGAACCCCATTTGAGAAGTGCTTGTTTATTCTAAACATTAGTGTGTAATGGAGTTACTTATCAAAAGCTTTGTCCCTTTATGTGCCTTGTATTCGTCAGAAATAGGTCATAAAACAACTTCAGAGCCGACAGCCTCAATATCAATGTCTGTCAACAAACTGTTTCTTGGTCCTCATAATAACCTTTAAAGGATTACAAAGATTAGGCAATTGTGCATAAATAATCTACCCTACAATCTACCCTGGGGCTGTTTGAAGTTAAATATTACATCTTACATCTGCTAGCTTCTTAAAACAGTATTTACCTGTCACCTACTAAACCCATTCTAGATGATTCAAGCAAGAAACCTACTTTCTCGTATTACCTTTGTATTGTATTTTCTTTATTTGTTCAAAGCTGACAGACTTAACTAATCTCATTATTAAATAATGACAATCAGACATTTGAAACTCATCTAACGTGTTTCACTTTTGACCCTAGTAATAGCTCTTGCTAAGTAGTGATGATGGTGGCAGGGATGACAGTGGTCGTGGAGGTGGCAGTGATGGGGGTGGAGTATGTATGTTTGCACGTGTGTGTATGCACGTGTGTGTATATATATATATATATATATATATACATACACATACATAGAGAGGGAGAGAAATATACACATGTATGTATGTATCTATCTATCTATCTATATATCTATCTATATATATATTAACAATGTGCCCTGCCCTAACTATTCGAAATGCCAGTGTTGAATGGTGGCAGCTGATGAAGGAAATGTTCTCTATGTGGCCTGTGTGTTTTCTGTACTTGTTTAGCATTTTGTCTACGTTTTGTTTGCAATGTCCTGTACCCAGATATGCATCTATATATACAGGTAGATGTATGTATGTACATACATGTACGTATATATGCATATACTCATCTATTATTTGTATTATATATACATTATATATATATATATATATATATATATATATATATATACACAGATATCATCAAACCCATGCCAGCATGGAGTATGGATATTAAATGAATTTAATGATGATATATTGTACAATATTATCATTGTTTTGGTCCTTTATGGATTAAGACTTGTGTATCTATATTGTACAACACTGAATCACTTCAACCTGTGTTATAAACTGTTGATAAATTCATGACAGCTTTAGTATCTCTTCAATAGTAATAGTTCCCAGAACTTTTTTTAAAAATCCATATTTCAGGATACTCTAAGCCATTATTGCAACGTACACTATTCTAGCAGCTGTTTCAGTGCAGATGGTGGAAAAGTTTTTGACCTCTGCTCACATCCTGGCAACTTATACTAATATACTAAAATCTATTTCATACACAAATACTTATGCATACATCCCCCTTATACCACACATACACAAATATAGACCATCTGGATATTTATTACATCAGGATTGTTATGAAGAAAGCAAAGTATAATTAAGCATAGATGACTCACCACACTCCCACCCTTACTGTTACCCAAATACCATTCCAAGGAGTAAAGTATTGATAAGTAATTAAAACACAGATTTTGAATTCCCCATTTGAGCAACAATGTTGATAAGTTGTGGAAAACATTTTCTACAGTAGAGAGAATCAAACGAATGTAGAATTAAAAATATATTTCGTCTCCCACCACATGAATATAACCTACTTCATTGGGTAAGGAATTCCTAGCCATGTAGCTTTTCTACAGCAAGAAACCTGTTCTGTCCTGGCTCTTTCTCTCATACTTTAATCCTTTATCTTAGCTGATTCCCTCTCCACTGTAGTCCTATGCAACCGAAAGGATTCATGATGGCAGTCGTGAGCATCTGTCGACACTAAGGTCAGTGATGTGTTACCTGAACAGATGTTAACACACCATACTCAGTCGAGCATTTCTTGGGCAGTTGTTAACACATTGTGGTCTGTAGAGAATTTTTTGAACGTTTGTTTACACATAGTTTTCCATGTTGAGCAACAGTCAACACACTAGTAAACAGTGTTCACTGTGAAGTTATTAACAAACTGATGTCAGTAAAATGTTCTGTCAGTAGTTGCTAATACATCACAGCCAGTCGAGTGTTTTATGAGCAGTTGTTAATATACAGTGGTCAGTGAAGTCTTGTCTGAACAGCTGTTAACATATTGTGGCCACTGAAGTGTTACATGAGAAATTAATGCAATGTTCTCAGTGGCCTGTATTTCAGAAGCAGCTAACACACTCACTGTGGTCAATATAGTATTCTCTGAGCATTTCTATCAGCATCATTTAACATCTATTTTTCCATGCTTTCATGGGTCAGACAAACTTTGCTGAGGCAGGTTTTCTACAGCTGGATGCCTTCTTGTCACCAAAACTCACCTATTTCCAGTAAGGTAATACTTGGCCAGATGTGTTTTTCACAGAATGCAAGAAACAAACAACATTGCTTGCATGATGTTGGTACTCATTTGCAACTATCACATGATGTCAAGACAAGAGTACACAAGTACACACACACACACACATATACTGGTGCTGGTATTATGTAAAAAGCACTGATGTTGGTGCCATGTAAAAAGCACCCAGTATTCTCTATAAAGTAGTTGGTGTTAGGAAGGTATCCTGCTGCAGAAATCATACCAAAACAGACAATGGAACCTGGTCCAGCTCCTGTCAAGCTAGCCAACCTATGCCAGCATGGAAAACAAATGATGATAATGATGGTGTGTGTGTGTGTGTGTGTGTGTGTGTGTGTGTGTGTGTGTGTCTCTGTGTGTGTGTGTGTGTGTGTGTGTGTGTTTGTTTTAAAGTAGTGAGGAAAGGCAAACAATTAAGCATGGCAAGATGAGGGCATTTAATTCAATCTAAATTGTCCTTGTCCTGTCTTTCCAGTTGTTTGCTTTTCCTCGCTACTTTAACCAAAACCTACTGGCTCAAAGGGATGCCACCTCTAGCCATTTTTGATCAAGACAATCACATAACTACAACTTCATCTGCTGCTCTAAGTGGAATTTTGGCAGCACACCTATTTCAGCATTCAGAGTGCATACCTATTAGTTTGAGTCATCTTGTTCAAAAACTCCTCGTATCCTTCCCCACCCCATCTCTCTCTCTCTCTACACACACAAGGTGCATTCAACAAGTATCCAACTTTATGTTTTTCTGGCACGAAAAATGCTGTATGGCCAAAATTTTTTAGGTAGGAAGTGATGCCACCTTGCCCATGCACGTGCAAAAGTTTTTGAGTCAGTAGGCCACATCAGTTCCTGGCTGTTACACCTAGAATACAAATGTATAATGTGTATTCATCAAACTTTTGTTAGAGTCTTGTGGTTTTCACAGCTGGATGCCCTTTCTAGCAGCAATCACTCAACTACGAAGTAGACAGTGTCATGCAGATATATTTGGAATAAAGTCTTGTGATTTTCTAACAGCAACCACTCAACTATGAAGCAACGGTTGTCATAGGGATGTAGCTGTGACAGAGTTTTGTGGTTTTCACAGACGGATGCCCTTTCTAACAGCAATCACTCAACTACGAAGTAGACA
>NC_068985.1:107742672-107745200 GCF_001194135.2 Octopus bimaculoides
GCAGCAATCACTCAACTACGAAGTAGACAGTGTCATGCAGATATATTTGGAATAAAGTCTTGTGATTTTCTAACAGCAACCACTCAACTATGAAGCAACGATTATCATAGGGATGTAGCTGTGACAGAGTTTTGTGGTTTTCACAGACGGATGCCCTTTCTAACAGCAACCAGTCAACCATGAAGTAGACAGTCTGATGTGACAGGTATAAATATGTGTATTAAACTCAGAAAGACAACACAATGGCTGTGGTAGAGTGGTTTGAACACAGGATCATTAAGTTTAAGAGACAATTATGAATAGTTTGTAAGTATGGAACTGAAAAAACAGCATTCATTTGAATCATTATAACTAGGAACAGCAACAGCAGAAAAGCAGCAGCAGTAGTAGTAGTAGTAGTAGTAGTAGTAGTAGTAGTAGTAGTAGTAGTAGTAGTAATAATTGCAGCTGTAATGGCAGTGACAGTGGTGTTGCTGTTGATGGTAATGACAGTGTTAAGACCCTTGGTCACCTCTGAATCAAGCACAGTTAAGAAGAAAGCCCGTTGCTGTCATGATTATAGGGCTATTTGGCTGTTATTTTGCATGTACTGGTTTCTTTGTTGGTTCATGGCTTTGGCAGTAGTAGTGGTATTGAAAGCAGCAGCAGTTTTAGTAGCAGCAGTAGCAGCAGTAGCAGCAGCATCATGACAATGCAGCTGATTTATATATTTTTATGAAAGCAACAGAAGACTGCAGCACAAATTGCAGTGCAGAGCATCAAGTGTTGTGGTCTGCAGCAACCAGATGGGCAGCATAATAGTTTGTAGTGGTGGTGTGAGCAATATTGCTTTCTACAAGTAATGCAGATTAAATGATGGACAATCAAATAGAGAATCAGACAGATAGACAAGATAGTTAGACAGACAATAGGCAACATCTATTTAGCTAGCAAGCCAGCTAGTCACTTCGCTAGTTGATACTCAGATAGGTAACTAGTTAACCAAGCAAGCTAGTTAGCTAGCTAGTTAATGAGAGAGAGAGAGAGGGGGGCAGACAGACAAATAGGTAGACAAATAGGCAGGGAGATAGGCACACAGACAGGTAGACAGAGACAAAGACAGGCAGACAGATCGAGACAAAGACAGACTGACAGACTAATAGACAGAACAAATAATTCAAGAGAGACGAGCAATGAAGTTACATAAGATTGCTGAAGACAAGATAAGACAGTGTAGTTTCCCCGGATGTTTTGCTGAGAATTGTTATTGTTGTACAAGACAATGGCCACAAAATTCCAAAAATAAGATTAAGATCTGTCCACACCAATCTATTTTATTTTATAAATCTCATTAACTGATGCTGCCGACATCGGCTATAACTACTTGAAGTTATATTATTCTTCCTCCCCCTACACGCATACAAGCAAACATACCTCAAATTACGTCGTTTCTAGTTACGTCTTTTTCTACTGTCCGTCATTGTTTTCTTTTGTATATAAAATTGACCGACTTCAGTCGGTTTATTCGATCGTGCGTCCGTCTCAGCGAACATATTTTGAAGCATAAAAAAATTTTTTAAAAACTTTAAAAAAACCCTAAAACACTGATGTGGGAAATCAAATGAAATACACGTGAAAATATGTACAATTTTTGTAAACAGATATGAGCTAATAGATTTTTTAAAAAAATTGTTACGTCGTTTTTCGAGTTAAGTCGCACGTCTTGGAATAATTAACGACGTAAGTTGAGGTACGTCTCTGTGTGCGTGTGTGTGTGTGAGAGAGAGAGAGAGAGAGAGAGAGAAATGTATTAATATATACGAATGTGACAATGTGTGTGGTGTGTATGTGTGTGAGGTGAGTGTTGGCGGAGAAGAGAATTTCTCACCATAACATTGGTAATAGTTTGGAATAGTGTTGAATGCCGGGTGTGCGAAGAGAGAGATACGAAAATAAAGAGAGTAGTAAGTGAGAGAGAGAGAGAAAGAGAGTATTGGGGTAGAAGAACCAAGATAAAAAGACTAGAGAAACAAGAAAAGAGACCGGGAGAACGAGAGAGAATAGAGAAATAAGGTGAGACTGGAAGACAGAGAGAGAGAGAGAGAGAGAGAGAGAGACGGAGAAAACAATAAAGAAAGAAAGAATGATGGAGAACAAGTAGAAAAGAAAAGAAAGCTGTGAGAGAGAAGGGGGCATGGTGGTAGTGAGAGTATAAGAAGTTGTGTGCAGCGACATCACAGAAAGTGAGCGAAGATTCAAATTATGATTATGGTGAATGACCTCAACGTTGCTGTGCTCTGGTAGTCCCCAGGTCAGACTGATCGAACAGATCTATATCATGGAGTTGGTCGGCTAAACGATTTTAGGCGCAGCCTCCGAAGAATCTCTGCGATCGTTCGACCAGTTAAAATTACCAGAAAAAAGGCTCTCCCAGATTTTTATCGTAGCATCTTAAAAATTGCATGTAGGTAGTAGGCAGTGTTAGGTGTGGCATTCATAACAGATTGATGGATGTGTGTATATATATATATATATATATATATATATAT
>NC_068985.1:107746679-107754962 GCF_001194135.2 Octopus bimaculoides
AGGTGGAAGCCTCGAAAATTTCACCTCCCACTCCCATCGATCTTTTCACACCTAAGAAGAAAAAAAAGACCTCGGAATTTTTGCATGGAATCAAGTACTCTGACCTCCTAATATGCAACAAACTCATTTTTGTTCGGAAAAAAAGGTGGGGGTGGAAACCGGACTTCCTCCCATATTCCGGAATCATAGGAATTTTCTTTTCGTTAACTGAATTCCGGCGACCCTTTTTGGGTCCGGAAAACAGGGTAGGGTGGAACCCTCGGCAATTTCACCCCAACCCCCATTTTCAAATATTTTTTGCTATTTCTTTCTTTACCCTTAATTTTAGATAACATTTTGCAAAAATACGTTTTCGAGAGAGTGTGGATTACATTAAATTGAAAATTCAAAGAAGTTTGAAATGAATAATTGAAAATGCAGAGGTTATAGAAGTTAGAGTGGTACCGAAGTCAGTGGAGAGATAAAGAATGATAAATAATTAATCTAATTAGTTTGTGCATGAAACAAATAAACGTATATAGAAACAAAAATATCTTTTTCATACCTTTTAAAATCACTGGATATAATATATATAATAGTCCCGAATATAGACTTTTCCCTTTGCAATTTTTGACGCCGAAATGTGTTTCATTTTTGTTTGGGGAGAGAGAGTGAGTGAGAAAGAAAGAGTGAGTGAATAAATGAGAGAAAGAGCGAGTGAGTAGATAATGAAGTTTACCTAAATATTGAATGGGTAACAGTATCATAATTATATATATCATTATACATCATCGTTTAACGTCTGCTTTCCATGCTGACATGGGTTGGACTGTTTGACTGAGGACTGGCAAACCAGGAGGCTGCAGTCTGTTCTGGCAAAGTTTCTACAGCTGAATACCCTTCCTTGTCCCCCGTGCCAGTCACACTTGAAAAGCACCCACTACACTCTCGGAGAGGTTGGCGTTAGGAAGGGCATCCAGCTGTAGAAACCTTGCCAGAACAGACTGTAGGCTCATTGCAGCCTCCTGGTTTGCCAGTCCTCAGTCAAACTATCCAACCCATACCAGCATGGAAAGCAGACGTTAAACGATGATGATGTATAATGATATCTATAATTATGATAGACTGTTACCCATTCAATGTTTAGGTAAACTTCGTCACCCAGTCATCTCTCTATCTTTCTCTCACTCACTCTCCTTCTCCCCACACAAAAATGAAACACATTTCGGCGCCAAAAATTGCAAAGGAAAAAATCTATATTCGGGACTATTATATATATTATATCCAGTGATTTTAAAAGGTATGAAAAAGACATTTTCGTTTTAATATACTTTTACTTGTTTCATACACAAACTAACTTTTGTGTTTTTTTTTTTAGATTAATTATTTATCATTCTTTATCTTTCCACTGACTTCGATACCACTCGAACCCCGGCAAGGCTGTGTTTGTGTATGCTCATGTTTGCAGTGATGTATTTAGATGAAGAGAGATCCATAAGCAGTTCCAATCGCAAGGTCCCACGACAATGCAAAAAAAAAAAAAAAAAAAAAAAAAAAAAAAAAAAAAAGAAAGAAATCTTGGTCTGAAACCCTCTGAATTTCGAGTCCCTAGGTCTCAACAAGCTAGACCTATGGATCAATTCAGCATGACATGTATACTTTGGCCTCCGTCCGTCATTAATGACTGTAGATGAAATGCTCTTAGTTAAATTTGTGATTTGTTCTTACGAATCAACAATTTCTGGCCAGCGAGCAGCCTCTCTGAAGAGAGAAATGGGAGAAACTGTTTTCTTTCTCTACTTCTCTATATTTTTCTCTCCTGATCTAAGATGCACGCATGTGAGGGTATGCGCGTGTCCGTGTGCGTATGTACAAGGTGCGATGGTTAAACTGTCGCTATTTTATACTTTTAATTTCGTGCATGCGCATGGTTTGTTTTTGATTTTGTCGACTACACAGTATAGTAGGGTCAGTTTGGCATCATCTGTGAGAATAACAGCATCATGACGCAATTCACTCAGCCAGAAATTTGAAAACGACATGCTGTACTGCTTGACATTCGAGCCGGAAGCTCCGATACAAGCATTTCAAAGTGTTTGGGTGTCAATCTGAAGACAGTGCAATCTGAAGACAGTGCAATCTGAAGACAGTGCAATCTGAGGACATGTACTGAGAGTGCTAAAAATCAAACGTCTAGTCAATATCATAGTGTTTGGAGTGATCACTAGTGATGGCGTCGTTATGCCTCAATTCATCTTCTCAGTTGACCTCAGGCTCAACACGGAAGCCTACATCAAGTGCCTGGAGGAGGTAGTGCTACATTGGATCAAGAGGGTGCCTGCTGGACCCTATGTCTGGCAACAGGACTCTGCACCATGCCACACAAACAGAAGAACCCAGTCATGGCTGTCAGACAATTTCTGCGACCACATCAACCCTAACATCTGGCCACCTAACTCTTCAGACTGCACACCCCTTGACTATTATGTGTGGGGCACAGTTGAGCGAGAGACCAACAAAATTCATTGTAACACCAAATATGAACTGAAGACAAGGATTATGGCAGCATTCACCAACTTGAACAAGGAGATCATCCAGAAGAGTTGCAAGAGATTCCGAAGTTGTCTGGAGGACGTGGTTGAAGCCAACGGTGATTTTATTGAATAAATTTACTCTTTAGTATTTCAAGATATTTTAAATATAATTTTGATAAATATACATGTTAAAATGAGATATCAGCGTTATTTTCATTTTTGCATAATTTAGACCAGGGGTTTTCAAACTTTTTGACTTGCGGACCCCTTTATATTTCAGGCTTTACCTTAGGGACGCTTATAAACGCTTATGAAATTTATATATAAATATTTGCTTAAAATAACATATATTTTTACATTTATTTATTTAACAGTATTTAACAAATAGGTTTATTGTCAATTAAAAGATTTCGATTAAAAAACATATATAAAATCAAATTGCCCATAAAAATTATTTGCAGTCCACGGACCCCCTGTGGTCCGCGGACCACAGTTTGAAAACCCCTGATTTAGACAACAGTTAATTTACCGCACCCTGTATGTGTTTATGCGAGTAGGAGCCTATCTTCCGTGTGTGGATATGCGTATGTGTTTGCGTGCACTTCATCTTCCACCCTTTCTCACCATCTCCCCATGTTTTTACTCTATTGACTGGCCTCAAATCAAAAACTGGGTTTATGAATTTAGCCAGTCACGTGCCCTAATCCATCTAACGTCACAGTTGTGTGTTTTTAACCCATCACCTACTGTATTCTTACCTGCAGAACCGACAGCATATTTGGGGAAATTCCGCAATAGCAAGCTTTCCGCCTACACAACTTCACTTACAAGGCTTTGGACAGCTCAAAAGTATGGTAGGAAATACGTGCCCGAAGTGCCACTCAGTGGTATCGAAGCCAAATGGTAAAGTGCCATGCGTAAACCCCCAGTAAGCATGAGTATGTATGTGTGTATGCATGTGTGTATGCATGCATGTATATATGTATGCATGCATACATGTATGTATGCATGCATACATGTATGTGTGTATGCATGCATGCATATATGTATGTATGCATGCATGCATATATACATATATATGTAAGCAAGCTACATACCACACAACCACTCCTGAGCCTACATGTATATATATAATATAATATGAGAGAAAATGGATTGAACAACACGTGTATATGGAAACCATCAGCTGACGATAGTTTGCGAGGGATTTCGGCTCCTCCATGTCTAAAAATGTTCGAGGCACGCTGTAGGTTTCGACAAAGTCGTAACAACACCTTTAGAAGCCAAGGGCTCAAGGCAAGGCAAAGCCCCCCCCCCCACACACACACATATTGATATTTAGCCGAAGTAAGGCGGTGAGCTGGTAGAATCTTTAGCCCGCCGGGCAAAATGCTTAGCGGTATTTCATTTGTCCTAATCTTCTGAGTTCAAATTCTGCTGAGGTCGACTGGGCCTTTGATCCTTACGTGTTGATAAAGTAAGTACCAGCTGAGCACAGTGGTCGATGTAATTAAGTTACCGTCTCCTCTGAAATTGCTGGCCTTGTGCCAAAATTTGAAACCAATATTTGGCTGAAGTAACAGTGTGACGTAAGTGCGGAGAGTTTCGTGCGTTAGCACTTATCAAACTAAGCGAGCAGGATAACATTCCCACTGATCGGAAGGCTGGTCTGTCGCAGAGTTACTCATTTACAACTGAGTGGAGTGATGCAACGTGAAATGAAGTGCTCAAGAACACAAAACGCCGCTCGGTCCG
This sequence comes from Octopus bimaculoides, assembly GCF_001194135.2. NCBI lineage: Eukaryota > Metazoa > Mollusca > Cephalopoda > Octopoda > Octopodidae > Octopus > Octopus bimaculoides. Next base: position 107,750,948 of record NC_068985.1, read on the forward strand.
GCAATCGAACCCACGTTCGCTAGATCTTGAATGTAATACCCTAACCACAAGGTCCCGCGCCTTCACACACACGTACATATATATATATATATATATATATATATATATATATATACACACACCAATATATAAACATCGATACACACACACACGTGATTGTGAGTGAGAGAGGGGGAGAGAAAGAGAGCACGAATAGCGGAATGATTAAGAAACAGTTCAACCAGCCAAGAGTTTCCTAAAGTTAATTTGAGCCAAAGCAAAAGATACAGTGTTCATATTCAATTTTTGTTGGATTTCCACACTGGAGATATTTATGTAGCTGAATGTTCACTTCTAACTTATACAGGAAAAATACAGGTGGGGGGTAGGGGTAGGGAATTCCAGCTTTAATGATTGAAGAACGATGGTAATTGAATCGTTGGTAATCACTTGAATGGCTTTCTTTTGGATGTGGTTTAGGATGTTCGTGTGGGAAACAGCTGAACTGTCCCAGAAACGTGAGTAGTACTCTAGCACTCTTACTTAAGATCTCTGTAAGGTCAGCAACTGACAAGAGCTGAAGTATTTTCTCGCTCAGGTCTTTGCGGCTTCCCATCTAGATCAGTGTACTATTTCCGACAGAAGAGAGGTCTGGAACCCAAACAACTGAAGAAAGCCATTACGGAAATAGGTACGGTAGCTGAAACTAGCTCAAGGTGGCTATGGTTGTTAAGAGATAGCAAATACGTGATGACTAGCTCAGTCCACGCTGCCCAACTCCGGTGAAGCGTACAGGTTAAGAAGCTAGACGTTTGTGATCCTGAAGATGCCTGCTGACGATACGAAAGGTTTTCCAGCATTGCTATGGATTTAGAAAAGCTAGCAAAACTTGAGTATCTCTTGCAGTTTCTGCGTGGGGCAAAGCATCTCTGATGTTTATTTCACCTGTGTGTGCCGTTTTGGCGATGTATACAGGATGTCGCAAAATTTTCGGTCCAGGCACACCCATTAATCGTGCACTCTACCGAAGTATCTGTCGTCTACGCTGATCTGTGCTAAGATAGGGTTAGTGCTTAGCGTAAAGATTAGAGCTTAGAGTAAAGGTTAGGATTAAAGTTAGAGATAGACTGCACATTAAAATGTAAATAGCCACGCAGACCGCTCACTAAAGTGTAAATGTCCAGGCACACCGCCCACTAAAGTGGTAGCGAACTTTTTCCCATTTTAGCTTTGACCATTCCTAGTGAGTGGTTTCCCCACCACTCCTTTAGAGTTATCTCTAAGAAAAACTCTTTCTGTCATAAACAATCTCCAAATACACCAAAATTTTAAGAAAAAACGAGACGTGACTTTTCTGCCATCGTGTACATGTGTGCCGTCTTAATACAAGAGCACACTGCGCAGTTGCCTGGGATTGCTTCCCAAGACTGGGAACCTATTTCTGATACATGTATATTGTGTCTTGGTATCAATACATAAATACGATAGGGTTCAGAACAATGATTTGCCCGGAGACGTATAATACTGCTGAAGCAGCCCTGTTGAGCTTTGCACGAGAAATTGTGAAGCCTAGATTTTAGTGTTGTGTTGCTAATATGTACAGAGAACAGAGAACAAGTCTGTCTTTTTGATATATGCAGTATTGTGTCCTTGTGATGAAAAAGGTAAAATCGCAATATCTGTTTTTAAAAAAAGCAAACAACTACCCCCCCCCACCTTAAAACGTCTGATATTGAAGAAGAGTTGTTTAGGTTGGTCACTTTGAGAGGCTGGAGTGTCGCAGCCTAGCTCAAGATACTGAAACTCACAAATGATGCAATTCGGTACAGCAGGTTATTAATTAATAATTTGTAGCTTCGAGAAGTAACGCTGTGCTGTAGAACTGAGAATTGTTAGTATGCATTGCAGAGTACAAATCCAGTTGAGAGTTTGGGAACGTCACCGTAAGGATACAAAGTTGCCATAAGAAGAGAGTATCTTGAAATCTTGTTTCTATATCCGATGCGTGCACAAAGACACTAGACACACTCACATCTACCTACCAATTTATCTGTCTATATCAGTGCTCTGCAACCGGTATGCCGCGGCACACTGGTGTACCGCAGTGTAACCTGAATATAATCCCCCCCCCCCTATACTTTTTGGAAAGAATATAAATATACTGCAGATGAAAAAAGGTTACAGAGCTCTGGTCTTTTTTAGGTAATTTTTCAGATTAACACCCGCACGATCTTCACTAGGGTGTTAGGGCTAGGGTTTTAGGATTAGGGTTAGAATTCAGTCTTTAACCGTAACCCTAACCCTAAAACCCTAACCATAAAATTAACCCTAAAACCCTAACCCTAGCCCTAAAACGCTAACCCTAACACCCTAGTGAAGATCGTGCAGGTGTTAATCTGAAAAATTACCCTTTTTTTATGCATGTAGTCAGTAGCGTAGGAAGTGTTCGGGAGTGAGGTGGGGGAGACGCGGCTGGGGCAGTTCGCTAAGGATGACGCTGTTAAGGGGCTGGCACTTTTGTGTCCGCTGTACAAGCCTGCAGGTCCGGGGATAGCAGCATGCTCAACAGCTGCCCCGAGCAGCACACTAGCTACGCGACAGCGCGCGCATGTGTGAGTGTGTATGTATGTGTCTGTTTAGTACATATACGTATATTCTATAAGTGTATAAAGAACGTGTATTTATGCTTTTTTTTATGTCGGTACATATATATTTTCTATGATGCATTCAGATACACATAAACGCAAAGATCTACTACTACTACTGCACACACACGCGCGCGAATCGTATATGTATAATGGTTAATGCATTCAAAATGACAAAGCCTATTATTTTCTGGCAATTTCTTTTTTACACTCAAAAAGTATTACACACACACACACGGAGATAACCACATATAATGTGCGGTGATTCAGAGAGAGAGAGAGAGAGAGAGAGAGAGAGAAAGAGGGAGAGAGAGGGGGGAGAGAGAGAAAGAGGGAGAGAGAGAGAGAAACATTAACTGAACAAAGAACTCAATAGATGGTTTAGAGATAAATATTTTAAAAAATATAACAGTGACTTCGAAATTTCGTTAAAGCTAGCTGTTATTTTGTGTGTGTGTGTGTGCGCGTGCGTGTGTGTGTTAGATATAGCCCTACATACATCTGTAGATTCAATATTTGGGTACACCATCAATCCGGTATCCTGGAGTCACCGGGTGTTACGAGTAGGCGACCCGACTACGGTTATCACACACACACACACACGTACGTACGTACGTATGTATGTCTCTTCTATTTTTTTAATTATTATAAACTTTCCGGTTTCCAACAAAAATACAAGGCTCCATCTTTGGGATGTAGTTAACACAGACAAATTCACATGTGGAACTGAGGTGCTATCATGAAAAGTTTCGTCAAAAAGCTCGACCATGGTATTTATTATATCGATCTCTTTTACCGAACTGCTAGTTTACGTGGACATAAATTAACACCTGTAGTGGGGGAGGAACACATACATACATTTTTTTCTTTCCTTTTCTTTTTTGTTAATTTCCGCCAACCAAATCCACTCACAAGGCTTTTGTCGGTCCGAAGCTATAGTGAAAAGACTTGCTGAAGATACCACGCCGTAAGACTGTAGAGGGAAGCAAACTTCTTACCTCACGCACACAAATAGGCACAGGCGTGACTGTGTGGTACGAAGCTTGCTTCCCAACCACGTGGTTCAGGGGTTCAGTCATACTGCGTGGCACATTGGGCTAGTGCCCTGGGTTTAGCAAATCCTTGTGAGTGGATTTGGTTGACAGTGACTGAAAGAAACTCATTGTGTATGTACAGCTAAATCTACAAGTTTTTTTGTTTTTTGTCATTCTCTGTTTATTTTCTCTTATTCCTTTCTGCTGAAGAGCGAAGGCTCGAAACGTAAAAGACTTTTTTCATTTTCCCGAGCCTCAAACTAATACACCTGCTTGTTGTTCATACACCTGTCTTCGTCATTTGTTTTTCTATAAATTTCAACTATATATATATATATATATATATATATATATATA
>NC_068985.1:107760833-107764301 GCF_001194135.2 Octopus bimaculoides
TATATATATATATATATATATTGCACATACGCATACATAGGAGCGTACACTCGCAAAACTCGCTTACTTGTAATACATGCCGGATGTTCACTACACATACGAATATATACCTATATATATGTATACGCACACACATACCCATGTGTGTGTACATGTGCGTGTATACAGAGAGAGGGTGGGAAAGAGAGAAAGAGTGAAACACATGCAAACATACATATACACACGTGTATTTGTCTGTGCACAAAACATACAGCTGTGTATGTGCAGAAAGCATACACCCATATGTATGTGTGTGTGTATATGAAATATACATCTATAGACACAAGGCACGTTATATAAATCTGCCGAACTATTGTGTTTCCACAGCATGACACTTTGTAGTTCGTATTTAAATATTGTGTATATTAAATAATATCTCTTATTGGATGGATTATATTTTTGGTGATCCTATATATAACGGAACACTATATATATATATATATATATATATATATATATATATATATATATATATATATATATATATAATGTGAAGTTACATAAGTGAGTTATTGACATAGGATTTCGGGATAGACACAAAACTTGCACAAAATTCTGGGACCTCCAGACGCAAAGTTTACAGCTGTACACACGATCTCTCTCTCTCTCTCTCACACACACACACACACACACACAGAACAAACATACATACGTGCATGCATGCTCCGTCGAATGATGTTCTGGGTTGGCAAAAAGTAATCTAAGATAAATCAAACTGGAATGGATTTTCTGCTGCGCATACAGAACGAAAAGCATTAACGTTTCGGGAAGTACTCATCGCTGGAGATAAAAAAAAAAATAATAAAAATATCTGCCAAATGTCAATGTCACACACACACACATATGTATGAATACACGAATATACATAAGCAGATGATTATATACATAACATGTGTATATATATATATATATATATATATATATATACTCACACACATGAACAGATTATATATACTTACTAATAGCAAATATAGACATATGTTACAGTGGCTTAGATAAATATGTGTATGTATACAAAAAGAGACAGAGTTACATACACTGCTGGTAACGATAAAACTGTGTGTCAACTTACCTGAATATAAGAGGTTGGTATATATCCAATTTGGTTGTCCTTCAATGCCCTGGCACCGACCCACTGTCCATCAGCCAAACTGGCATAGTCCTCACCAGAACAGGTGACAGGTACAAACTTGTCACCAGCATAGAATGTCAGGACATTTCTCAAAGCGTCGTTTATATCCGGGGTAAAATCCGCAATAGCTTCATAAACTTCCATCTCACTACTCTAGCTTTTTACACACATACATACACACAAAAATATACACACTCTAACATATATACATTTAAAATTTCGGCTGTCTGACAATCTCGTTAACGAGCTAGAATAATCACAACGGAGGGTACATTGTATATATATATATATATTTTTTTTCTTATAGGTTAGTGTACCCCTGTTTAGAAATTACATGATTATAGGGGACAATATACCGCAACGACACGGTCATTTGTAATGTCCAGTGTGTACGACAGGGTAGAGAGAGAGAGAGAGAGAGAGAGAGAGGTTTTCGCGTGGCCTGTCTGTTATGAAAGACAGAAAGGGAGGTTGACAATGCAAAAAAAAAAAAAAAGAATTATGCTACCCTTTTAAAAGATATCTTATTAACGATGGGTATAGGGCTGAATGCAAGAGTTGTGTGTGTGTGTGTGTGTGTGTGTATGAAAGTATAAATGTGTCTGTGTGTGTATGAAAGTATAAATGTGTCTGTATGTATCTAATAAATGTAATCGGATTACGCGTTTTCAAAAGAACTGTGAACTTAACTTGAAATATATTGTGGCTGTTATTAATATTGTCGTTATTGTAACTTGTTGTGAGATGACAACGTGTTTCGTGTGCCCACTCGGTATATTATAATGTGTGTATTTAACAACGACCACTGCTGACAGATGATGACGACAACGATGATGTTGTTGTCGAAGTGAAATATGTAGATATTATTATTAATAAAGTGGTGTTAATGAAATGTTGGTGATCTGTTTTGTCAGCACTGTTGAATAACTAATATCTGAAATGTGGTCGAATTCGTGAGAGCGAGAGAACAGAAGCGAATATATGTCTGTGTGTGTGTGTATGTGTACGCGTATATATGTGTATATATTTGTGTACGTGTATGTGTTGTGTGTGAAAATAGTAAAGTAAAAGACGTAGTAACTTTTACCTCGTCTCGATCTCAAAAACAGCGCTCAGCTGTGCTGAGAGGCGAAAGAGTAACGGGACACGGCGCAGAGGGGGCAGTGGTGAGAGGAGACGAAACATAAATGCAGGCGAGCGACTGAGAGAAAGAAAAGGAGTTGCCAAGGAGAAGGAGAAGGAGAAGATGTAAGGAAGGGTGGGAGGGACGAGTGTCGGACACATAGAGAGAAAGAGTTGGAAGAAGAGGGGGGGGGTGACAGGGATAGAGTTACACCCCTCCACACACTCCCTTCCATATACGTATACATATATGCATATACATATGCACATGTATATATATATATATATATATATATATATATATATATATATATGATTGTGTGACTATATATATGAAATGTGTGTATGTATATGTGTGTATATATATGTGTGTGTATATATATATATATATATATATATATATATATAGGGTGTGTATTAGGCTATAAGTTTTGTAACTCTCTCTCTCTCTCTCTCCCTCTTTGTCTTTCTCTCTGTTTTTCCCCCGTTCTCAGTTACAACCACCGACTGGCTCCTTTTCACCAAAACTCCATCACTCCCTATCCCTTGACGTAACACGAGACCTGATGCCAGCTCCCAGCTCGGGTGTGTCCTCCTAAGCTTTAGAATTCACTGAGAAGTCAGACTTTTTTTTGGTTTTTTGTTTTTTCCTTCGTTCTTTTCTCTCGTATTCCTTCGTTAGATAGACAGAAAGTTAAGTCGATGGAAGGCTTAAATACACGCCGGACGAATTTGCCGTCAAGCATTTTCGTCCGGCGTGCTATAACGATTTTGCTCGTTCGTCTCCTCAGTAAAGATAATATTACTCTTGCAATGCTTAGATCATCCAACCTCAGCACACACACACACACAGAGAGGCGCACAGACAGTCACATCATCAATGCAACACTCACATTATCACCACCACTGTCCGTAGCAGCAACATGACCACTGGCAAGGAAACAATATACCGTTAACTGCACAAATTGCATAATGTGTATATACGGATAGCCTGTCTAACAACAGGACTGCATAAGTGTTGATGCATCTTATCAGACAGCTAAAACACACACACACACACACACACAAACACTTCTTTTATCTTGAAGGGTTTAGTCAGATAAATCGATCCCTGTAATTATTTTGTTAAAGCCTGTTACTTATTCTCTCGGTCGTTTTTGTTTTTTTGTGTTTTT
>NC_068985.1:107764343-107764896 GCF_001194135.2 Octopus bimaculoides
GGATGGGGGGGGGGGCGAACCGCTGCATTACGGGGACGTAAACAAAGCAACACCGGTTGTCAAGCGGTGGGTGGAGGACAAACACAACCACACACACACACACACACAATGAGCATACTTTGGCTTCACTAAAAGACATGCTCAAATGGGACTTTTACCCTCAGAAGCATGGGATTGGGAAGCAAACCCCTCGTCACAGACACACCCTGCCAATATGTATGTATATATACGAGTATATATATAATATAATGTATATATAATACACACACACATATTTAAGATGCATACGTGTGAGTCTTTCTTTCTTCTTCGTTCTCTCTATTTTATATATGCATGTGTATGCGTTTAACATACACAAACACTAGTTGCACTCCGCCCGACATACCCGTCACCCCTCCTCTCATCAACTTATTGTATTTCCTCCGTTGTACCTCCACACTAGCCAATCCTTTCTTCTGGGAGCTCCAGCCCATGGGAATTCTCCCACCCCCACCCCACCCCACCCACAATTTCCCTGCAGACGTCGATTTACAGATGTTGGAACTGAACATAA
>NC_068985.1:107765029-107771100 GCF_001194135.2 Octopus bimaculoides
TATATATATATATATATACATACATACATACATACATATATATGGGGGTGCTGTGTGTGTGTATGTATATGTATGCATATGTATACACATACGCATTTATATATACATAAATGTATAGATAGATAGATAGATAGATAGATAGATATATTTGCTGTATGTATATATACACATAAATATATATTATGTGGTTTCAGGTTCAGTCCCATTACGTGGTACTTTGGGTAAATGTCTTCTGCTATAGCCTTCGACTGAGAGAATTTACCTGACAGAAACTGTGCAGAAGCCCGTCATGTATAGATACATACCGGCATACATATGCGCGCGCGCGAGCGTGTGGTGTCTTTGTTTGTCCGAACACCGATTGATATCTGGTATCGGTTTGGTTACGTCCATGTAACATAGTTCGGCAAAAGGGTCCAATACAAAAAGTCCTTGATTTTAAAAGAATAAGTTACTAGGATTCATTTGCTTTGACGAAGTCCCGAAAATCAGTGCCCCTGTACGGCCGGAGTCCATTGACTTAAACAAATAAAAGAATAAAAGACCTAAAGACAAACCAAGAATGAGATGGTTGAATAATGTCCTTAGTCTCATTTGGTCACGCTTGGGAACACTTCCAGAAAATATAATGACTATTGCTTCTGATACTATCCTATGAAAGAAATAGGAGGCGGAGCATACGAATGCAGGGACATATATATATGTGTGTGTGTGTGTGTGTTATATATAGTTGAAATTTACAGAAAAACAAAAGACAAAAACAGGAAGGAAGTTTTCATACTGTGTCAAGTATTTTTGCTGTTTACAGCTTTTCAAGCGTACGTGTTATGGGGTAATCTGTTGTGGTGGGTAATCTGTTATGGGATAATCTGTTATGGGGTAATCTGTTATGGGGTAATCTGTTATGGAATAATTTTTTCAAACGCGCGTGTTATGGGAAAAACAAAAATTTTAGTTACTGCATCACATGCTCAGAAGGCAATGAGAATTATATTGGCCAAATGAGATCAAAACTTACACATCGGATTAAGGTATATGAACAACAAAGTAAAGAGTCATCCCTTAGAAATATCACATGTAGTGAATGTCAAGACATTTGTACAAATGGAAAATTCAAAATGTTTTCTTTGTTCAAAATAAAGGAAGAAAATATTCATCTATGAAAAGCAAGAAAAGAAGACTTAGCAAGAATTTAAAATCCAAAACTAAGTTTAGAAATATTTCTACTAAACATTGCGACTAAAATCGACTTCTGTATAGATTACCCCATAATACGTGTGTTTGAAAAGCTGTGAACAGCGAAAGTTCACAATTGCTTAACACAATTGGAAAGCATCCTTCCAAAAGGTTTATGTGGTTCTGTTTTCTAAAGATATTTTATATAATTTAAGAAAATCTTTCTTCATACATACATACATACATACATACGCACACGCGCGCACACACATACGGATAGTTGGATGTGTATGCGTATCTATCTATCTATCTATCTATCTATCTATCTATCTATCTGTCTGTCTGTCTGTCTCATATATATATATATATATATATATATATATATATGAGACAGACAGACAGACATTCAATATATATATATATTCAATATATATTCAATATATATATATATATATATATATATATATATATATATATATATATATATATATTGAATGTAAATAACAGGGCCCTATTATACAAAAAGGTAGGCGAAAGAGCCCCTTGAGTGATCTGAGGGCCTATGAATAATATAAATAATATATGAAAAAATGTTGAAATTAGATATTAGGGTATGTTATGAGTAACTAACTAAACAAACCATCAGTCAAATTCAACTTCAACTCCTCTGGCTTCCTTTATCACGTTTACTGGGTAAGTTAGTTACTAGGCTGTGATATGTCAGTCAGCTCCTCCTGGTAATGGTATAAACCTAATCACTTTAATTGATCTATCAGTCAGTTGTCAGTAGTCAGTACCTTGCCATAAAATAAGGATATGCTATAACAGGCTGTTCTTTAACAAGTTCTTTTTTTATGTTGCGTATGCTTTCTCTGACGCTTTTTGTGACTAAAGAAAAGCTACTGAAGATGTTGATTGGGGACGTGATTAATGAGTATATTTGAAAACAGAATATTTATTAACCTCAAACTGAAATGTTAATTTATCTAATTTAAGTTTACCATCCTTAATATCCGTCCTAATGACGGAAAAATTTTAATGTGAACTCAAATTCTCGTTTCAAGCAGCGGTGTAGCGTGGGAATATGCAGATCACATGGGGGAATATGCAGATGGGTGTTTGCTGTAGTCGAAGGTATGTTATGTTTAAAGAAGAGGTAGTCAAAACCATGTTGCACTACTGCTATCAAGCCTTAATTGAATATTCAAATGATTTTAATTTCAAATCAATTTCAGTTGATTTCATTTACCTAGCAAATTATAATGAGCAATACAAAGTGACAAAGGCCAAAATTTGTGGCAAAGCTTTATACAGTGTCGTCTTTAAGTATAGGTACACTGGGAAATATCCTGGGACCTCGAGGGTCTAGGGGCCAAATCTGATGTATGTATGTTGTGGCTAGCTATCAATAAGTATATACTACAGGGCCCAGGGCACTGATTTTCCTGGGAGTCAATAATGTTACTAAGACGGTCCTGGCTTTATGGAGTCCTTATGATTCTTATAACTTCCCCTAATTCGGTTTTCCACAGATCAGAAGGTCCAGCTAGTAGATTTCCGTGAGTTCATGGTAGTATCCCTCGATCTATATTTCATCCAGGACTGCAACTCGGCCGAAGATATGAGGTACAGAAAAATGTGTCGCCCAAGTGGTGGCTGCACGTGCAGTCACTGTCCTGGAATCTCTGTTCATATGTCATCTTTAGCACGTACCTGCACGTTAACAATCACAGAAACCTCAAACCCCCTTCTGTTCGGCGCGGGAAGCTGATAAACATCTCAACTGACAGAGTTTGTCCTTTCCCCAAGAATCGATAGAGCATACACTCTAGTGTGATTAGATGTGTCTTGGAGCAATGCACGATGGTCAGGCTGAAGTTCATCGACAATTGTAGATGTTACCACTATAGATATTAACTACTTCAACACGACCTTTAGCGATTGTTTTCTCTCAGTCCATTTCTGAGTAAGACTAATCGCTTTTGTCACGATCTCGTCTCACTTTTTATTTATATGGAAGTCTGCTCCAAACCAAATCTCAAGCACTTTAACTAGATTTTTGGTACAGCGACAAAAACCACTGCCTTACTTGGACTTGCCTCTCTAGATCCCAAGTCAAGGAGCATGTATTGAATGGTTAAGTCGGTTATGCCCAGAATAATGTCAGCCAACTTGATTGTTGATATGCCAGATCCCATGACAGTGATATCGTTTGCGTATGCTGACACAACTCTCGTGTGTCCCACTTCGCACGAGATGGCTCTCAATGTTTCTAACATCTGCAGAAAATCCTCCAAGGCGAACACATACAGAAACGATGAAAGTAGGATTCCTTGGCCTTCAATTTCACAATGCGAAATATTTCTGGTACGTGGCTGTTTGCTTTTACCACCTTGAGTCCTTTCTCACTAACGTCACCAATCCTTGGATGACTCGACTAGAAATGTTCTCCATCTTCTGCCAATCGGCAGTAGACAGTTGCTTAGACAGTGGTAAACAAATATAGTTTGTAGCAGTAAAATTCGCAAAATTGCAAAATTTCATTTTGCCGATCACTCAGCTACCAACAACTCTTTTTACTTCTGCTAAGATCGATTTCTTGCCGCACATTTCATCTTTGGCTGAGAGTTGGAGCATACCATCAACATCGAAATCAAAATCTATCGTTTCCAGTTCGTCGCTCCTCTCGAACATTTCAGCAAAGTATCGCTGAAAAGCCGCACAGAAACAAACAGCATGTGCCTACTGCGATCCACCTAAGATCGATGTGTGACTTTGCTGCCATGCTATATCTTCGCTAACCGCATCCACCTAACGTCATTCCTGTCTGTCTGTCTGTCTGTCTGTCTGTCTCTGTCTCTGTCTCTCTCTCTCACTCTCCTCCCTCTCTCTCTCACTCTCCCCCCTCTCTCTCTCTCTCTCTCGTTTTTCGGTGCATGCATCCTTGAACAACGCACACTTTCGTATTTCGTGCCGAGGAAGCGGTCAAGGACCATTCTCGGATCTTTTCAATCTTGAAAAGATCTCCATTCTCCTCACAAGCCACTAACCTGATCCCTGAAACATTTCCTTGTCGAGAAAGACGTATTTAATTTCCCGTTCACAAAATTTTACTTTTTAGTTGAATTTTTAATCTTTTTTTTTTTTTCAGTCTTGTCTAAGTTGACTGTGCATATCATGATTTCACAGTCTGCTTAACCACTACCCCAAACTGTGAACAACTTACGTAGTCTCTGTCGGTTAATCTAATTAAAAAGACTAAATACGATCTGAAAGAATCGCTGTGTATTGTATAAGTCGATATTAGTGCATTCGAGCAATATGGCAGATATTCATAAGACAGTTGGAAATTCTTATACAATCCCTGCGTATGTCTAAAAAGCTATTCAGGTTACCCACTAACACAAATGAGTGAGATGCTTCTAGGAAAGCCTCTAGATATCTGAAAAAATCCGGTTTTCTAGCTGCTATTGAAGCATAAACGGCCATCAGTTTGAAAACATCGCTTATTATATACACGACTACCGACCTACCATTCGACTCAAAGAAGATCGTACATACTTCTACCTTTCTGAAGCAGTACTGTCACACTGCACGTTCTAGACCAGCTGAAAGCGGAGCAGATTATGTTTGTTAGCCAGAAGCGTGGATCAGTACGTCTCTGAAATTATGGTCGTGTTGTTGGCTTTTACATGTAAATTTTCGGGACTGAGATCGTTCAGAAGGATTTTCTGATCCCATGTCGACTCCAGATCACCTTGCATTTGCAACCGACGTGCTAACTTGCAAGAAGGATGTGGGTAAAAATTTCCTATTCTGTTTTAAGTGTCGGTAATCTGGAGATTTATAACAGTTTGGAGAACACCCAAAGTGTCCCTTAATTATCTTTGATATGGGATTTTCCTTAATACATTTTATATCGCGTGAGAATCTCCTAACAGTTCTGAATAGACTTTTGATGTCGTTTGTACCTCTCTGTCTTTTTCTCTCTGTCTCTCTGTCTGTCTCTCTCTCTCTCTCTCTCTCTCTCTCTCTCTCTCTCTCTCTCTCTCTCTCTCTCTCTCTCTCTCTCTCTCTCTCTCTCTCTCTCTCTCTCTCTCTCTCTCTCTCTCTCTCAGCTGTCATTTTGTCACATACACTCATCCTATAAGTGGCTGATGTGCATTATGAATTTTTTTGGCCACAAAACAACAAATAACACGAATTTATTATAGTCAATAGTTCTCCAATAAGAATGTTATCCTTCAATCATATCAGTGTAATACATACACAGAAGTCTAGAGCATCAAAGTAAATTGAAACAAAAGCAAGAGATGAATAAAAGCAAAAAAATCAGAGGTCATCACTGGAGAGGTCATGTCTTTTATCTTTTATTTGTTTCAGTGATTGGACTGCAACCAAGCTGGGGCACCACCTTGAATGGTTTTACTTGAATGTATTGGCCCAAGTATATTTTTTTAACCTGCTACTTATTCTATTGGTTACTTTTGCCAAACTGTTAAGTTATGCAGACATGAGCAAACCAACACTAGTTGTCAAGTGGTAGTGGGGACCAGACACAAAAGCAAAGACCCACACATAGACATCTCCATACATACATACATACATACATACATACATACATACATACATACATACATACATACATATTGGGTTGTTCGGAAAGTTCGTGCCGATTTTTTTTTTTAAAGGAAAGAAAAAGGTCAATAAATATTTGCCATTACATTTTTAATCAACCAAATATGAACCATTTTGTTGCACAATGCGTCTCCATCTTTCCGTTAACTTGAAAATACCCTCTTCCCCGTGGAGGCGCAATGGCCCAGTGGTTAGGGCAGCGGACTCGCGGTCATTGGATCGCGGTTTCGATTCCCAAACCGGGCGTTGTGAGTGTT
>NC_068985.1:107771867-107774045 GCF_001194135.2 Octopus bimaculoides
TATATATATATATATATATATATATATGCATGTGTATATATATATATGTATATGAGGAGAATTCACAAAAAAACAAAAGACGAAGACAGGTAGTGTAGACAACAAACAGATGTATTAGTTTAACGCTCAGGAAGTGAAGAAAATGAAGATAATTAGTTGACAAATATCAGCTTACAAACATCAATTAGATCTACTTATTAATTACATTCATATGGATAAATAAATAAATAGATAAAAACATAAATATATATATGTATATATATGTTCATGCATATATATATATATGTATGCATGTATATATACATATGTATATGTGTATATGTATGTATATATATACATATATATGTATGAATGTATATATATATATATATATATATATATATATATATATATATATATATATATATTTATACACTACACGCTTCTTTCAGTTCCTGTCTGCAAAATCCACTCACAAAGCTTTGGTCAACCCCAGAGGTATAGTAGAAAACACTTGCCCAAGGTACCATGCTGTGGAACTGAACTCAGAGTCATGTTGTTGGGTACTACATAACCATGCCTGCGCCATCCACACAGCTCCTTTCAAAAAACCTTATCGATGGATATTCATCAGCAGAAGCTGGCACACTTACTCAAAAACAAAATGAAGATAAAAGAACTTCATTTGGATCTCAGTGTTGATCTTGAACCATTTACAGTGCCTAAAGAAATCACAATTGAACAGAATTCTAACATTCTTAGAAGAAACTAAGCTATGGAAGAGAACACATCAATAGAACACACAGCACGGATTTGATTTTGGGAATTTAATTCAAAGAAATGCAGAAAACATTGAGAAATGTGTACAGGAAGGACATATTGCTTTGTCTGAAACATTTTCAAGTGATAATGAGTAGCAAGGAATTATAATGGTAAAATGTTTCAGAGAGATTGGTTTGTGTGGAGTAACAGGAAATAAGCCATATTTTGTTTATGATATTGATGTTTTAGAAAAGGCAGTGTTATACATCATCTTTGACGAGAGAAAATGGAGAAAATTATTTGATGGAATTCCTGAGCATGAATGTAGTAAATCAGTATAAATTAAATTATAGATTGTGGTGGAGAGAGAGAGATCAGACAAAGAATTCATTCAAAACAGATAAATGGGACGTTTTATGCATAAACAAAATTGTATTAAACAAGGCTCACAGGACTAATGTTATATGCTAAATGGAAAAAAAATATCACCACTACCATCAACTACAACTGCCACCACCACTGCCACTGTCACCGACACCACCACTGCTGTAGCCACTACTGCTGCCACTGCCACCATCATAGTGCCAACCACCACTACTATGAGCACTATCATCATCATCACCACCACCACCACCACCACTACCACCACCATCATCATCATCTTATCAAAGTGACAAACTCAGTCATTAGCATGTTGAACAAATTGTTTAGTAGCATTTCTTCAAACTTTTTATGCTTTTGAGTTCAAATACCACCGGAGTCAACTTCGCTTTTCATCCTTTCAGAGTTGATAGAAATAAAATATCGAGATTGATGAATAACAAAATGAATATAATTCTCTTTAACCTTGTTTGGAAATAACATTCTGTCTTAAAGATCAAAGGCAAAATACAGGTACAACACTGACTTGCTGGACATTAGTATCTCTTATATTATGAACTAATTTCCAGGTAGGAACTTCAAATTCTTGTGACCATCAGACTAGTTTACTAGTGCCTTGCACAGAGTAACATCTTGTACAGTACTGTATTAATTGCATAATTTATATAATTTACCAAATGTACAGGTATTTGTATTTCATGTAATTATTTTTAATGTTGGCTTAATTTAGAGTATGACCATCTCTAGTTTGGAAAAGTCAGTTACCTGAAATGGTTTTAGAACCAAAGGTTCTGGAAAAATCAGTGTTATACTTGTACTGTTGAATAATAGTTAATGCAATGCTTAATTCCACACATGTCAAATAAACAACAGCTGTAATATATTATCTTCATACTCTAGACTTCAAGATTAAGATTCCAAGAGAGATTTTATATTGAAAATTTTAGCCATTTTTGAATTTAGCTAATATAGCTAATATCTATATATATACACACACACACACACACACACACACACACACACACACACACACACACACACACACACACACACACA
>NC_068985.1:107774137-107776148 GCF_001194135.2 Octopus bimaculoides
CACACACACACACACACACACACACACACACTATGTGGAATAGGTGTTTTTCAAAGATGAAATACAACTATTAAACGATTAGCATATTCATGTTCAAATCTGCTGGAACATATTAAGAATAAATATGTACATCATTATTTTCAATCTTACTGTTACCTGTGCATTGTTATTTATTTTTAGTTTGGTAGGTATCAGCATGCACCATCAAATAGCCTCCACTCTTGTTTAGAATTGATTGATTTGGATGTAGCTCTGACTGAAGAGACACAGTCCAGGTTGAAATTCTCTGGTGTCTCAAAACCACTTATATCAATGAATCAACTGTGTTATCAACACACACGGTTTGAAGAGAGAAGGTGTTGAAAAACCCTTTCAATGTGAAAGCTGAAGGTTGCTCATGAGATGTAAACTATGTATGTATGTATGTATGTATATATGTATGTATATGAAAGATATTTCCTCATCCGGGGAGCAAGAACAGCTGAGTGTGCTGCCCAGGTAGACAAAGTTGTCTACTACTTTCAGAATTGTTCCTTCAACCAAGATAGCTGGTTTCACATATAGATTTCCTGGTACAGGCTGGAACATTACAACAGTCTTGTCCAGGCTAATGCTAAGTCCAAATGCCTTGCAAGAAGCAGAAATGCAATTCATGAGTATTTGCATGTCATCCATTGTATGAGTGACTAAGTCACAGTCATCTGCATAGAGGAGGTCACAAATAATAGACTGGAGAACCTTTGAATTGGCGAGCAACTAATTCCTTCCAGTCTCTTCAGTCTCGTGTCTGGTCCCAGCATGGCATAGCAAGGCAAACAAAAGTTGCTGTGTACCGTGCATGTGTACTGACATCGCTCCTCTACTCATGTGAGACATGGACTCTGTACAAACGTCAGGTAAGGGTCCTTGAACGCTTTCATCAGAGATGTCTCGGGCACATTCTTAATGTTGGCTGGACCTCAAAAATTCCGGACACACAGGTCCTGAGGACAGCTGATATCTTGAGTATTGAGGCGATGGTGCACAAGCACTGGTTACATTAGACTGGACACCTTATTAGAATGAAGGATAGCAGGATTCCTAAGCAGATGCTATATGGAGAACTTGGGAATGGAAGGAGACTCTGGCAGAAACCAAGGCTGCGATTTAAGGACTGTGTCAAGTCTTCATTAAAGACACTGACTGGGAGAACAATGCCTGTCATCGCCACGGATGGAGGAAGTAGGTTAAGGAGGGGATCGACACTTTTGAGAGAGCACGTATCCAGCATGAAGAACTTAAGCGAGCTGTGTGAAAGCGCACGGCTCGTATAGTGAATGGGGAAAGCTTGGTCTGCAATGTTTGCAGTTGCTTATGCTTGTCAAGAGTAGGGCTCATTAGCCACCAACGGAGTCACAAATGCAAAATATAAGTTAGTCCTAGAGTGCACAATGTTTCTGAAGGTCAGCAATGGTCTTCCTTGGTCACAAGTGGACGGCCATCATATGTATCATATAGCATATA
The DNA here is from genome assembly GCF_001194135.2 of Octopus bimaculoides. NCBI lineage: Eukaryota > Metazoa > Mollusca > Cephalopoda > Octopoda > Octopodidae > Octopus > Octopus bimaculoides. The sequence continues at coordinate 107,775,641 of NC_068985.1, forward strand.
TCAAAAGAATCTTTCCTGAGCCATAGACTTATAAAATGGGTTTCTCAGATTCCATGGCATATATACTCCCCACCCTCCTAGATGGCACACTAGTCAATTGCAAGATTACTTATTTTTCCCAGATGTGTGGACTGGAGCAATGTGAAATGAAGTGTTCAGCCCAAGAACCCAACATGTTGCCCAGTTCATGAATTGAGACCTCAATCTTCTACTATTATGAGTGCAACACCCTAACCACTTAGCCACAAGTGAGGGACCATGTGAGAGAACAACAAACATGTGTATTAGTTTGATGCTCAGGTAGAATGGAAAAGTCTTTGACGTTTTGAGCCTATGCTCTTAGACAGAAAGAGATGAGAGAGAAAAAAATTGGGGAGAGAAAATGTATATATATATATATATATATATATATATATACATACATTTTCATATATACATATATACACACACACACACACACACACACACACACACACACATATATATATATATATATATATATATATAT
>NC_068985.1:107780196-107784198 GCF_001194135.2 Octopus bimaculoides
ATACAGTCCAACCCATGCTAGCATGGAAGGTGGACGTTAAACAATGATGATGATGTTAAATATATATATATATATATATATATATACATACATACACACACATACATATATACTTCTTTATTGCCCAGAGGGGGTTAAACATAGAGGAGACAAACAAGGACAGACAAAGGGATTAAGTCGATTACATTGACCCCAGTCAGTAACTGGTTCTTAATTTATCAATCCGAAAGGATGAAAGGCAAAGTCGACTTTGGTGGAATTTGAACTCAGAATGAAAAGACGGGCAAAATACCGCTAAGCATTTCTACATTGGTATGGGTTGAACAAGTTTTCTGAATCAGTGTTTAAAGCTGGATTCCTCCCCTGCAACCAACCCTTATCCTGTAACATGCCGGATCATGGTGCACTTATTTTAAAACCAAGGTACACACACACACATTCATATATATATATTTATATACATATGAAGGAGATGACAAAGAGCCTAGGTGATTGAAAACACACAGTGCTTGAGAAGAGCCATCCATCTATGCAAGCATGGCAAAACTGATGTTAAAATTGTGATAGTGATGGAGACTAGAAGCACACATCTGTGGCCCTTGCCCAATATATCCCTGGCACATCTACACCTGCTGTCCCACCTCTTATCTCCTTATCACTCATCCTTCTATCTTTCTTCTATCTACTGTTTTATTCTGGTGCTGTAATTAATGAAAATAGGAGCCATTACTACACACATCAATTACTCTTTCTGTACTGGCAGTCATCACTCCCTCTGCACTGAGCTTCTTCCTACAACCATCCATTCCCTCATTCTTACCAGCGAATTTTCTTATCTATATTTACCATCAACCACCACCATCTTCATCTACTGGTGACTACCTTCATTTTCTACTCCATTGTTTTTGTCCCTCACTCACTCTACTCCTACACACATTTCTACAAAACTTTACCTGTCCTTCTTAATTCGTCTGTCACCATGCTTCCTTCTCTTTCTTAGACATGTTACTATAAGATTACTACACTCTGAATTCTCAACATCATCTTTATTGCTTTTTCTGGCATCACCCTATCCACTCCACCCATCCATATATAACATGGGGTGACTGTGAATCTCTTCCTACTCAATCCACCCCTTTCTTCTTTTACCACTGCCAAACTCCCTAACCCCTGACACCACTCTTTCGCTTGTCTTTCTATTAACCCTTTCCCCAGCACTATTTCTGTCAGTCATTTCACTAATGTATCCTCCCACGTCTACTAATCTGTTTCTCTCATCATACTTCTGATCACTGTGAAGGTGCATGGCTTAGTGGTTACTGTATTTGGCTGTCGATTTGTATGGTCATGAGTTCAATTCTTGATGGCGCATTGTGTCCTTGAGCAAGGCACTTTATTTCACATTACTCCAGTCCACTCAGTTCGTGCAAATGAGCAGTACCTGTAATTCAAAGGGCCAGCCATTTCACATCCTGTGTCACACTGAACCTCTTTGAGAGCTATGTTAATGTTATGTGTATCTATGGAGTACTCATCCACTTGCAGGCTGATCCACTGCTTGGATCAACAGGAACCCTCATCATTGAAACTGTCAGAGTTCCAGTCTTTTACTTCTCATCACCTTACCTGAACTCACCTGCCTCTCTCGGCTAATCTCCTCAGTTGTGGAAGCTCTTTAGCATTGTGAGTCTCAAGGGGATCTGACCAGTGCTGACGCAATGACAGAAAAGAAAAGGAAATCCTGCAGTGCATTCTGTAAAGTGGTTGGCATAGAAACCATGTCAAAATTGAGACTCTGGAGCAAAAGGGGTTCCTCTAATCCACTGGATCCTGTAGAACTGTTCAATGTGTGTAAGCATGGAAAACAGATGTAAAATGATGACCGTGATGATGATGATGATGATGATGATGATGATGGCAATGATGAGCTGATGATGACAAGGATGATGGTAATGACGATGACAACGATAATGATGATAATGAAGATGGTGATGATGATGATGATGATGATGATGATGATGATGGCAATGATGAGCTGATGATGACAAGGATGATGGTAATGATGATGACGACGATAATGATGATAATGAAGATGGTGATGATGATGATGATGATGATGATGATGATGACAATCTTCACAACGATAATGATAATGAAGGTGATGGTTATGATGATGATGACAACAGTAGTGATGATAATGATGATGATGATGACGATGACGACGATGACAATGATGACGATGATCTGATGACAATGATGATGATGACAATGATGATGATGATGATGGTGATGACAGAGACAATGACAATGATGATGACATTGTTGATGACAACGATGATGATGACAACTTCAATGATAACGATGACGATATATCTTATGTAAGTATATACATTTAAAGCTTGTTGACTCGAGGAAACAACAACATCTATTCTGTTGAGAAATGGCTTTAATACTTCTATTCTCAAGTGAATACAATTTACAATTTACATCCAGCTTTTTGTTCTTAGTGCATAATGTCAAAAGTAAATCAGTCAACTGTTACCACGTGAAGCCAAGTGTTACCATGTACAACCTCTTAATCCTATAGAATTGTACACAATCTTATTCTACAGATGGTTTTATTAGCCGTTAAACAAATTCATTTTGTCAAGATATATATTATTAACTAGGTTAATATAACATCTCGGTTGACCAACGGTCATTGCTTGACTTCTTGTGTTTTTCGGCTGAAGTTTTGTTATGTAAAACATTAAGTATTTTGGTGTTTCCTGAAAAATGAAAATACATCTCTCTCTCTCATTTTTCTTTTTCCTTTCTTTCTTTCTTTTTTTCTCTCCCCCTCTCTTTCTTTATCTCTTTTGCTCTCCCCTCCCCCTCATTTTTAATCTTTTTCTATCTCCCCTCTGCCACTCTTTCTTTCTTTCTCTCTCTCCCTTCTTCTCTTTCTTTATCTCATTCTCTCTCTCTCTCTCTCTTTCTTTCTTTCTCCCTTTCTCTCTCTCTCTCTTTCTTTCTTTCTTTCTTTCTTTCTTTCCTTCTTCTTCTTCTTCTTCTCTCTCTCTCTCTCTCTCTCTCCTTTTTAATCTCTTTCTCCCCTCTGCCACTCTTTATTTCTTTCTCTCTCTCTTCTCCTTCTCTTTTTTCTCTCTTTCTCTTTCTCTCCTTCTCTTTCTTTCTCTCTTTCTCTCTTTCTCTCCTTTTCTTTATTTCTTTCTTTCCTTCTTTCTTTCTTTCTTTCTTTCTTTCTTCTTCTTCTCTCCCTCTTTCTTTCTTTCTTTCTTTTTTAAACTCACAGACTAACCCACACTGGCATACACATACATGCACAGACACACATATACACACTGTTCCGCCCGCTTTACTCATTACGAACAAACACACACACAAAGGCAGGGGAACAATATGCACATCCAGACAGACACATGCTCATGAGCACTTACACTCAGACACGACACATATGTGCATGCAAACCTACGCATACACACAGACTCACATACACACTCACCATTTCACTCACTCGTACAAACATACATAAACACACAGAGGTAGATAACACAGACACACTCATGCTCATACACACATACACACAAGCACACATACTCTTGTTTTTACTCTTACCCAGATATATACCCAATTGCATACACATTCACACACATGTACGATTGCCTGTGGAATGAGACCAAAAGATAGTCTATGGCATAAATATAGTAGCAGAAGTATAATAGCAGCAGCTGAAGCAATACTAGTAGCAGTAGTAGTAGTAGCAGTGGTGATGATGGTGGTTGTAGTAATGATGATAGTGATGGTAGTGGTGATAGTAGTAGTAGTGGTGGTGGTGGTGGTGGTGGTTATGGTGGTGGTGATAGTGGTTGTAGTAGTGATGGTGGTAGTAGTAGTAGTAGTAGTAGTAGTAGTAGCAGAGGTGATGGTAGTAGTGGTGGTGGTAGTTGTGGTAGTGGTTGTAGTAGTAGAGGTGATGGTAGTAGTGGTGGTGGTGGTGGT
>NC_068985.1:107784402-107788876 GCF_001194135.2 Octopus bimaculoides
GTGGTGGTAGTTGTGGTAGTGGTTGTAGTAGTAGAGGTGATGGTAGTAGTGGTGGTGGTGGTGGTAGTAGTGGTGGTAGTTGTGGTAGTGGTTGTAGTAGTAGAGGTGATGGTAGTAGTGGCGGTGGTGGTGGCGGTGGTGGTAGTGCTGGTGGTAGTAGTAGTGGTAGTTGTGGTACTGGTTGTAGTAGAAGAGGTGATGGTAGTAGTGGTGGCAGTGGAGGCGGTGGTGGTTGTAGTAGTAGTAGTAGTAGTAGTAGTAGTAGTAGTAATGACAATCCTATACTTGGAGATAATGCAATGTCAATGATTATAAAATATTTAGGTTTCACTTTTCTGGTTTGTTAAAAAGATTAAGTCATCATTTGTTCTTGGCATTGTTTAGTTCTGGTTCTGTTGGTGTGCTGCAGAGATGTCACACACATTCACACGACCACCACCACCACCACTACCACCACCAACACTACCACCACCACCACCAACAATAATAACAACAACAACAACAACAACAGCACATCCAGTATAATCAACAATATCAACAATCACAAACCCAGCACTACCATCATCATCACCACCACCACCACCACCACCACCACCACTACCATGGTCAACACCATCATCACCACAAACACCACCATCACACCACCACCACCACCACCACTAACAACAACAATACCACTGACAACAACAACAACAACAACAAACAATATTGTCATCATCACCATCACCATCACCATCACCAGAACCACAACCACCCGGCTCTATCAGCACCGTCATCAACACTACCACCCGGCTCTATCAGCACCGTCATCAACACTACCACCATAACCACCACTAACAATAACAACCACCACCCTCATCACCACTGCCACTGTCACTATCACTACAATCACCACCACTGCTATCTTCACACTACCACCACCACCACCACCACCACCACCACTTTCACTCACACCATGATTGCTCAACTTGCTAAAGAGTGGAACAACGGTCTCAGATGTTATAAATATTTCACTAATGTTCTGTCTGTATTTCTGTTTATTTGGCACTAAATTTATTGTCATTTCTTTAATGAAAATCCACTGGCTATGTAACTGTGTGCTAGGATCTACATCAAGAGACCCTAATATTACTCATAATTTCTTTGTGGATGATCTAAAGATCTATGTACAAAATATTTACAATGCTGAAAATTTCAGTATTTTCTGTTGATATAGGAATGGCGTTTGACGAAAAGATATCTTCATACCTAACAATTAAACATGGGGAAAAATCTGTTTCTTAAATTCAAAATTTTGGCATCAAAGGTCTCTCCATCTTCCCTGTTCCATAAAATAAGCTCTACAAATACCTAGGGGCTGATGAAATCATCATCATCGCTCCAATCTGATTTGGCAGATGAAATCATCATCATTGTTTAATGTCTGCTTTCCATGCTAGCATGGGTTGGACGATTTGACTGAGGACTGGTGAAACCAGATGGCTACACCAGGCTCCAATCTGATTTGGCAGATGAAATCATCATCATTGTTTAACGTCTGCTTTCCATGCTAGCATGGATTGGACGATTTGACTGAGGACTGGTGAACCAGATGGCTACACCAGGTTCCAATCTGATTTGGCAGAGTTTCTACAGCTGGATGCCCTTCCTAACACCAACCACTCCGTGAGTGCAGTGGGTGCTTTTACGTGCCACCGGCACGAAGGCCAGTCAGGCGGTACTGGCAACGGCCACGTTCATTCCCACATACCCATGCGTTACCTTTTTAAGATATGCACAGTGTTTGCAGAACTTTGCCAAAATACATTAGCCCTGCACTTCTGGGTTTGTATGGAAGGTCATCAGAATGTGAAAGTTTCTTGAGAAGTTCATTATTAACCCACAGAATGTCATTCACCTCATTTTTGTACACTTCATTAATGTATTTTTATGCTACTATTGTTTAGTTGGTGCTATTTAACTGATACCATATGGCACTTAAAAGCTCTCTGTACTGATTTTCCTGCATTTTTTCATCTGAGAAAAAGTCTGTTCATTTCACTGTTTCTGTGGAAATTTGCTGTTGATGCCGGTATCTTGTTGATTTTAATGTTTATGGAGTACATATCCTCTATAGACTACCTGAGTATCTCAAATGTTTGTATAAATACAGGTACTACCAGGGCCAGTTTTAAGCCAATCAGGCAGATTTGTTCAAATTGAGCCCTGCGCCAAGAGAGAGCCCAGCACACACGCTTGAGCAGAGGACACTATGAAGAATTTTTAGGATATCTTTGTGGCTAATGGTGGAGCCTCAAGCCCTCAACACTTTTTGGCTGAGACTGGTGTACTACATGAAACATAAGACATCAACTTTCAGTGCAAGCTCTTAACTCCATAAAAAATTTGTAGATATTAACTTAAAAGGTAAAAATTATTGTTGCTGTTATCTAAATTCCAGTAATGCAAGTTTATTTCTTTGTTAGAAACAAGTTTCTTCCTTTGAGGAAAAATTCTAATATTTAAAGATGGTGCATGTACATACATACACAGATATAGATATATGCACATACATGTATACATACAAACATGGTGGTTGTCTACTCCTTAAACAGAGTTTGACCACCTCCTGCACCTACACCTTAGCCCTTTCATGGCGTCTGATGTGGCTTTTTAAACCAGACAGTGTTTTGAAAAAATACCCACACAGATTGCACCGCTGATTTGCACTACCAATTCCTGCAAGTAAGTTCTGCTCATTGTGGATCCTAACATGTCTTTTAAGACCCCCATTGGATTTGCAAACCCTCTGGCACACACCACATTCAAACGTGTGCACAGACATATAATCAGAATAGCTGGATGAGGTTTGTTTTCCATGGGTTCGCAGGTGAGATTTGAGGCCAGCCAAGGACAGACATGGTCTGTCACAGACTGTGCACACAAAAAGGTCCTTGTCAATCACCTTCTCAGTCTTTACATTTTTCCTTAAATGTCTCTTGAGCCCTGCTTGCATCATCCTGGCCTCTTCAAATGCTTTCACTCCACACCCTTGTTCGCCATCCAACTCGTTCATACATACATACATAACTACTTTACTGATGTCTAAATTCCAATGAAAGAGCCTTGTCTCTGGACTAGAAACTGGTTGTTCTACTGAGAAATTTGAAAAATAAAGCCAGAAACACACACACACACACATTCATGAATACATTCATAAATATAAATATACATAAATAAATGCATGCATGAATAAACACACATACATACATACATGCAAACATACATATACATACATACATACATATATATATATTCATGAATACATTCATAAATATAAACATACATACATAAATAAATACATGCATGCATGAATAAACGCACATGCATACATGCATACATACATACATACATACATACATACATACATGTTTATATACATATTTGCATTCAAATCTACATGGTTACTTAATTGATGTCTAAATTCCAATGAAAGAGCCTTGTTTCTTGGAAACTGGTTCTTTCATTATTGTGATAAATTTTAAAAATAAACCTTAAAGAACTCACAGATATACAGAAATTTAGTGAACACATCAAATCATTCACAAATACATACATACACAGGACTATATATGTGTGTGTGTATGTGTGTGTGTGTGTGTGTGTGTGTGTGTGTGTGTGTGTGTGTGTGTGTGTGTGTGTGTGTGTGTGTGTGTGTGTGTGTGTGTGTGTGTGTGTGTGTGTGTGTGTGTGTGTGTGTATACAGGGTGCGGTGAATACACTATTGTCAAATTTATGCAAAACTGATAATAACACTGATGTCTCATTTTAACAGATATATTTACCAAAATTACATAAAAATATCTTGAAATACTAAAGAGTAAATTTATTCAATAAAATCACCGTTGGCTTCAACCATGTCCTCCTGACAACTTCGGAATCTCCTGCAACTCTTCTGGATGGTCTCCTTGTTCAAGTTGGTGAATGCTGCCATAATTCCTTGCCTTTAGTTCATCTTTGGTGTTACAAGGAATTTTGTTGGTCTCTCACTCAACTGCACCCCACACATAATAAACAAGGGGGTTACAGTCTGGGGAGTTAGGTGGCCAGATGTTAGGGGTGATGTGGTCACAGAAATTGTGTGACAGTCATGAATGGGTTCTCCTGCTTTGCTTGTGTGGCATGGTACAGAGTCCTATTGCCAGACATAGGGTCTTCCAGCAGCCACCCTCTTGACCCAGGGCAGCACTACCTCCTCCAGGCACTTGATGTAGGCCTCCATGTTGAGTGTGAGGCCATGTGGGAAGATGAATGGTGGCATAAGGTTGCCATCACTAGTGATCACTCCAAACACCATGATATTGACTGGATGTTCGATTTTTATCACGTTTTGGGGGCGCAGCAAGCCAACAGTTGTTCTGTGTTTTCACCATCTGTTCATATTCGAGCTTCTGGTGTGAATACCAATCGGTACAGCATATTGTTTCCAAATTTC
>NC_068985.1:107788886-107790863 GCF_001194135.2 Octopus bimaculoides
ATATATATATATATATATATATATATACACATATACATAGACTGTAACAAACAGACACACACATACTCTCTCTCTCTCTCTCCTACACAGACACACTCACACACTGCCACATCTTCACTCATAAATGTACATATATATATATATACACACATATAAACTTAACTAGCTACAAGAACACAATGCAACGCCCAGTCTGGGAATCAAACCCACATTCTCACAATTATGAGTGCAGCATCCTAACTACTAAGCCATGTGCTTTCACATATAAATATAAATGAGTAACAAAGATGTATAAGTGTCAATTTATCACAGCCGTTTCAAGTAATTCCTTTAATTGATAAATGAAAGCATTACATCATTACAGAGGAAACCATTCTCATCAAATGACCATATAGACCTCAGGCATAAAAGACAAGTTAGGTATTTAAACATTTTTATTATCAATAGAGAACAAATATTTACAATGATTCCGCTGCTATGATATGAATATGTTTAAATATCTAACTTGTCCTTTATGCTTGACATCTATGCAGTCATCTGATGAGAATGGTTTTATTTATAATGATGTAATGTTTTCATTGATTAATTAAAAGAGTCACTCAAAATGGCCTTAATGAATTGACAATTATACATCTTTGTTACTCATTTATAATTTACTCACCTACCCTGGAATCTACACTTTGGAAGTATTTGGAAAGTATCTTTATATAAAGTACATGTCTGAACAAACAAGAGCGGATTTATTCACTAAGTTTGAGAGTGCCATCTGCATTCACTGCATGAATATCGAGTGGAAAAAATTCTATGTTGAGTTTGATACTCACCTAATATTGTCTGAGTGTGCAAATAAGTTTGTCCTAACAAGGTGTCTCAACTTAAGTACCGAATTCAACTGAATCTAAATTACATTATACATATATATTTGACAGGAAGGACAACAAAAGAAAGAAAGAGACCTCGATATTATGCAAATAGAGGAATTTATCTGTAAAAATATGTGCCACTTATTCAGTAGCCATGTTAAAACTCCGAGTTTCGGATTGGTCCCTAATGTACTGAAGAGATGTTGGCGTGGACTCCCACCTTGGCATCCGAAATTCGGAGTTTTATCATGGCTACTGAATAAGTGTCACATATTTTTGCAGTTATATATATATATATATATATATATATATATATATGTGTGTGTGTGTGTGTGTGTGTGTGTGTGTGTGTGTGTGTGTGTGTGACAGGCTTCTTTCAGTTTCCATCTATCAAATCCACTCATAAGGCCTTGGTTGGTCTAAGGCTATAGTAGAAGATATTTACCCAAGGTGTCACACAGTGGAACTGAACCTGGAACCATGTGGTTGGGAACACACACATGCACAAACTTATACACACATACATGGACTGCTCACAGGCACACACACACACATACACTCTCATATACACATTCACACACAAACAATCACATACTCTCTCTCTCTCTTTCTCACACATACACACACATAATAATACACTCACAACTAAACACATAATAACAACTATAAGTTTTCTCAATACAACATGTGAATCCCTACTTTTGTAAATGTCAGTACATTAGGGACCAATTAAAGGACTGTTAACTACTTCATCAACACTATCCCAGTGAACCCTGTTCCCTAATCTTAGCAGTGGGAGTGAGGTGGTGGTGGTATGTGGGGGTTAGATGATGTAAACAAGGACTTGGGTGTACAATAACCACACCCTTGAAAACAGGCTGGAAAGTATAAGGTCAGCCTGTTGACCCACAGATTCACTGAGGGTCCAGCAATTAGGCGGAGGTGGAGGTGGAGGTGGGAATGGTAATGGGAATGGTAATGGGGATGGTGGTGGTAGTGGGGTGGTGAGGATAAAGGCTGGTGTTGGTGGGATTGTTGGAATGTTGATGGTAGGGGGGGTTGTGATATGGTGGGGTTGTGGTATGTTAGGGTGATAGTGGTGATAGCATTGGGG
>NC_068985.1:107791773-107792543 GCF_001194135.2 Octopus bimaculoides
ATATATATATATATATATATATATATATACATATATATATGTGTATATATAAATATATATGTGCATATATATATATATATATATATATGTACATGCATATATAGATACAGTAAACAACATGAAATACAACAACAAATGAGTTCAATACGTGAACAATGAGAGAAACAAATGCAAAACAGGGCAAGTAACATAAAGAACGACCCTTTATCAGTTGTCGGCTGTGTAACTACTCTTCATTTCGGACATTGAATAACAATATGAGTCTTTGAAGACAGTTGCTCCCATAAATACCAAAATAAAAATTGGGATTTATGGAGGGTGAAAGTTGGGAACAAAAACAGGACTGTGAAGACATACAAAGAAACCAAATGAAAACAAGCATGGAGGTCATTAGACCAGAATGAGCATAAAATAGCAAATGCTGGAGAAATATTTTTTTGTGACAAGAGAAAAGGTAGAAGAGAGAGATAGGATACATCCTGTCTGTAGGACAGCCCTGAAAGAAAAGAAAGATGATCACGTGAGGAAAAGAAAGATGGACAATGGTCACGTGTGAGCAATGAGAGAGAGTAAAGGAGAAAGAGGAGGAGAGAGAGACAGATAGAAAACGCTGAAGGGGAGAAAAAAGGGAATTAGAGAAAGGATGAGAGAGAAAACTATATGGGGAGAAAACAGTATAGAGTAGAGTTGCATCAAAAAGATTAAGATAAACTTACTTGGAAACAGATGCATGGCGTTCAATCAAATAATAATAGTATAAATAATATATA
>NC_068985.1:107793474-107801639 GCF_001194135.2 Octopus bimaculoides
ATATATATATATATACACACAAATATATAGTATATGCAATGGATTATAATCCATGCTGTGTTCTTATGAAGCAGGAGATCCTCTACATGTTCTTACATGTATATAACTATTATGATTCTATTATATTTATAATATTGTTATTGTTGTTAATATGAATATTCATTTGCATAATATATTTTCTGTACTGTAATGAAACATGTGTGACATGGAATTAAAAATGTGCCAAATTGTTTACAGTTTGCTTTAATATATGTTTGTATGTGTGTGTGTGTGTGTGTGTGTGTGTGTGTATGTGTGTGTGTGTGTATACATATCTGTATGTAAGTATCACTGTGTATGCTTTTGTGTTGGTGTTTGTCTCTCACCACTGCTTGACAGTTTGTTTATATCCCCCATAACTTAGCAATTATGTTTACATCCCCCATAACTTAGCAAACAGAATAAACAGAATAAATACGAGACTTATAAAAACAAAATAAGTACTGGTGTTGTTTTCTTCTGCTAAACCCTTCAAGGCAGTGCCCCAGCATGACCGTGCTCTAATGTCTGAAACAAGTGAAAGATAAAAGATGAATGTGTGTGTACCTGTGTATATACAACACCTCAGAATACTACTAAAACATCTGAAAAACAATCTCTCCCACTCAGCTTGGACAAATATAAAAGAAATCATCACCATCATCATCATCATCGTTTAACGTCCGCTTTCCATGCTAGCATGGGTTGGACGATTTGACTGAGGACTGGTGAACCAGATGGCTGCACCAGGCTCCAATCTGATCTGGCAGAATGTCTACAGCTGGATGCCCTTCCTAACGCCAACCACTCTGAGAGTGTAGTGGGTGTTTTTACGTGCCATCGGCACGAAGGCCAGTCAGGCGGTACTGGCAACGGCCACACTCAAAATGGTGTATTTTACGTGCCACCTGCACAGGAGCCAGTCCAGCGGCACTGGCAACAATCTCACTCAAATGACTTTTCATGTGCCACCAGCACATACATAAAGAAATAGTTGCAGTACCAATAGTGTTATTGGTCTTTAGCTGGGACACACATCACCAATTGTAAGTAAAGAGGACCAACAATCATATTCTGACCAAGTCCACCTCGTCTACCTGTGTTGTGAAACCTACCAGAATCTATAGGCAGGATAGTGGAGAGAATGCAAGGTGTCCAGACTGTCCTGCTGCATATCATATGATTTATTGTTCTATGTCAGAAAGTGTAATCTGGTCCTCAGCTAGGAGGAAGCTTGATATAACTTGGGCTTGTGGGTAATATGACATTATTTGGTCGACTACCTATCACAGCTAACCCGGGGCTATGGGACAATGTAAATGGCAAGTACGCACACTCGTCACTGCTGTATGTATAGGTCTGATCTTCGAGAAATATCAATCAAATTTCCCTCTCAAATTTCCCAATCAAATTACTGCCTACAAAAAACAAAACAAAAAAAAACACAAGAAAAAAACACAAGAAAAAAACTCACTGAATAGCATTGTACTGAATACGTTGTCTGAAATAAGATGGATGAGTCACATCTGGAATCCTTTGACTACGAGTCTACTCAATCAGAGCTGACCTGGGGCTAAACGACAACACCACCACCACTACTACCACCACCTCTACTACTACAACCAGTACCACAACTACCACCACTACTACTACCACCACCACCACCACCACCACCACCACAACAACAACAACAACAACAACAGCAGCAACAGCAGCAGCAACGACAACAATACCTCCACCACCAAACTCCATCACTGACACCATTAAGTAAAAAGAACACTAACCTATAATTAATAAACCAGTTCTAAGTGAATGACCAATCTATTCTAGAATTTTACCACAAAGACACTGAACGTCTGTCCAGCTTCCTTCATACGTCTTTAACATAGTTCCACTTCCTCTCTTGCAGCACTGTACATTCTCTGTTGGCTCTCTTAGATGCTGCTTATCTCTGTTGGCGCCAATCAAGGACTCCACTACATCATCACACTATCATCACCTTGTGACATCCACACAGAGGCTAATTGTTATGCAAAGTTGGAGCCAAGGGTGTTGTTTGTTTATTTTTTGTGGTGGTTCTGCTAATGGTGGGGTGGTAGTATAGGGGAGTATATATAATGCACACACACACACACACACACACACACACACACACACACACACACAACACACACACATGTATACACATATAGGTACATATATTCATATGAACAGATATACATATGTATGTATTTACAAACACATGCACATACACACACTGCATTATGGGTAGATGAATATTCTTGAATACACTTTACAATGGATAGATGTACATTCAATTATATAATGTATGTATGTGCGTATGTATGTACCTTTCTGTGTAGATATATACATGTGTATAATCACGAGAATGTGTATGCATGTACGTGTGTGTGTGTGTGTGTGTGTGTGCCTGCACACGTGCATGTGTGTGTATGCATGCATATATATTACTCTTTACTCTTTTACTCTTTTACTTGTTTCAGTCATTTGACTGCGGCCATGCTGGAGCACCACCTTTAGTCGAATCAAATCGACCCTAGGACTTATTCTTTGTAAGCCTAATACTTATTCTATCGGTCACTTTTGCCGAACCGCTAAGTTACGGGGACGTAAACACACCAGCATCGGTTGTCAAGTGATGTTGGGGGGACAAACACAGACACACAAACATATACACACACATACATATATATATATATATATATATATATATATATATACATACATATATATGACGGGCTTCTTATCATATCACACAACCATGCCTGCACGTCTTTCTCTCTCTCTCTCTTTCTCTCTCTTTCTCTCTCTCTCTTTCTCTCATCCTCTCTCTCATCCTCTCTTTCCCTCTCTACCTCTTCCCCTCTCTCTCTCTCTATATATATGTATACGTACACACACACACACACACAAAACATGCTTCCACACAGTCTCCATTTACAAATTTCACTGTCAAAGCACTACCTGGCCCAGAGCTATAGTTCAAGTACTGCATATAGGAGCTGAACCCAAAACTACATGATTGCAAAGCAGACTTCTTAACCACATAGCCATGTCCTCACCAATATTGAAAAAACTTTAGCTGGATGTAAAGTGGACTTGATATGAAAGTAAAGCTACATGGTGTTTGGTGTTCCATTTTTCTATTTTGATTCACCATCTCAAAAGATTATTGGACACTCTCAGAATACATGTATCTGTGTAATGTCTGTCAGTGTGTGTGTATGTGTTTGTGTATATATTTATGCAGCATGGTTGAATTGTAAACTACTAGCGTGTTGAATGTCATTACTATGGCTTTCTATAAGATTATGTTAAACCTCAATCATGGCCTCAAGAAAAAAAAAAAAAAGAAAACCTGATTTTCAATTGTACATAATGACTAATTAGTTAAACCTACCTGCTTCATATTTTTTTTTACTCCCTGAATAGTAACTAAGGATAGGTAAAACAAACAAGAACAATTTTAAACAATTAATTATGCAATCTTTCAACATGCTTTAGTGTGTAATTATGTTGGATAACAATTAAGAAGTTCACTATGCAATCATGAAATCTTTTGTTTGAACTCACCGCATGGCATTTTGGGCAAGTATCACTTTCTATAGATTTAGGTTGATCCTACGATTGCATAGATGGAAACTGTTTGGAAGCTTATTTGATGGTTTGCATCTAATTCAAAGCCTTGTCACACAGCATCACGCCTATTCTACCTGAGAATTATGTTAAGAGAACAAATCTCTGTGAAATTCTCAAACCACTTAGATCTGTTTGACCTAAGTGATTTGTCAGTCTGTTTGACCAACTGTTTGACCAACTGATTTGACCAACTGATTTGTCCCCAAGTGTTCTTTCATGAACCCTAAAACACAACAAAAACAAATTTTTTTTGCAAAGAATGCTTGGATCTGAATTCGACGCATCTGTTTATACTTTTACTTTCACACCTGACTGAAACCTAAACAATAAAAAATTCCAACATCAAATCAAAATAAATCTCCTCACCATTGCTTTGTATCAACACACACCATACAAACACATACTTCCCTTCTATCCTCCTCTATCCACACAACTACTTCCCTGATCTACTAACACCATAACTAAATTATCATTCACATAGTTCTATCTCCCTGACTATATAAAGCCAAATAGAACCTAAATAAAGTCTGATGAAGGCAAACAAGCCGAAACTTCAAGGTCACTGTCAATTTCTCCTTGTGAAAGATAGTGTGCATGTGTGTGTGTGTGTGTGTGTGTGTGTGTGTGTACGTACATATGTGTTTGGGATCAGAAAAATTAAAAAAGGCACTAAAATTTCATTATACAATGCAAGTGTTATTAAAATACTGCTTAACTCCCGAGGTCAAACCCTATCTAAAGGGGATTGCTGCTGGAAGGTGTGACCAGACCCCCTTGCCATAATTCCAGAAAGAGTCAGAAGTGGTTGTTGAAGAATTTCTATGACTTCACAAACTCCAATTTCTGGCGATTTTCTTTCTCCGTCTTCCCTTCTTTGGACTTTTTCTATATTTCTGATGAAGAACTCTGCTCAAAACATAAACCCCTTTTTCTTTTCTTTCCTTTCCTGAGCATCCAATAACACAGTACTTGTTCCATGTCCTCATGTTGTTGTTTTTTCTTGCTTGTTCTTGTTTGGATTGATTATATATATAATATATATATATATATATATACATATCTTTTCTCTTTTACTTGTTTTGTGGCCATGCTGGAGCACCACCTTTTTAGTCGAGCAAATCGACCCCAGGACTTATTCATTGTAAGCCTAGTACTTATTCTATCGGTCACTTTTGCTGAACCGCTAAGTTACGAGGACGTAAACACACCAGCATTGGTTGTCAAGCGATGTTGTGGGGACAAACACAGATACACAAACATATACACACACATACATACATATATATATATACATATATACGACGGGCTTCTTTCAGTTTCCATCTACCAAATCCACTCACAAGGCTTTGGTCGGCCCGAGGCTATAGTAGAAGACACTTGCCCAAGGTGTCACGCAGTGGGACTGAACCCGGAACCATGTGGTTGGTAAGCAAGCTACTTACCAATATATATATATTATATATATATATTATATATATATATATATGCTCTCTGAAGAAAAATACAACAGTGATAAGCATATTCATGTTCCTGTCTGCTGAAATGCATTAAGAATGAGCATGCATGTCATTGTTTAGATTCTTATTGTTCTCTGAGTTCATGATAATTTGCACACACACACACACACACACACACACACACACACGAACACACACACACACACACACATACATACACACGCACACGCACACACTTCTTAACCATGCAGCCATACCTACACCAATACACAGTATATATATATATATATATATATATATATATATATATATATGCTATACTATATTGTCCAACCTTCTTACAGCTAGATGGACCAAACTGTTGATAATAAAAATGGCATGGCATATATGGACACAAAAACAGGATATGAACCCCTTGCCTGCCAGATGGTTATTCATTGGCTATCCATTTCACTAATGACTCATCCAGCTAATGATTATTACACATTTATCTTCACTATTATCATCATCATTGCTACTATCATTATTCCCATCATCAACATCATCCTTGTCATCACCATTGTTATCATCAGAGCTTAAAAAAGCCTTATCTCTGAATTCCTCTTGCTTCATGTTATTCATTGTATGTTTCCATAATAGTGGTCTCTTCTCACAGGCCAGCCACTTTAGTATGTTTATCAATGAGCTTTTTCTGATTCCTTTTACACATCTTCTGTGCCATAAGGATGTGGCTTGTCAGATGATTTGTGAATTACATTTTTTGTTTTTATTAATTAATTAGTCTGAAATGGGGGGTACAGAGCCCTTAGTTCTCTCAGGCCTTCTTGATTACGAAGTGACAAGGGATGAGGATGATAATGATGATGATGAGGAGGAGGAGGAGGACAAGATGACGATGATGATGATGATGATGATGATGGTGATGATAACATGATGATGCCACTCTTTTAATTAGAGAATGGCATCATCATCCTCACCACCACCACCAACACCACCGACACTACCACCACCACCGACACCACCACCACCACCACCACCACCACCAACACAAACATATAAACACACATAGACATATATATATATACATATATATGACAGGCTTCTTTCAGTTTCCGTCTACTAAATCCACTCACAAGGCTTTGGTCGGCCTGAGGCTATAGTAGAAGACACTTGTTGAAGGTGCCAGGCAGTGGGACTGAACCCAGAACCATGTGGCTGGTAAGCAAGCTACTTACCACACAGCCAATCTTATGCCTATGTATATATGTATTTATATATTTTTATTAGTCTGTTGTCTTATGTGTTCTAAGTCCTTTTCTTTGTGATATTTATCATTTAAGTTATAATTACTATCTTAGCATGGCTCGTGGGATTACTGTCCTTGGATTTAAACATGCAGAAACTATACTGATTCTGGTTTCCATGGCTGACGAGGGATGCCCCAGGTGTATTGTCCTTTCTTTTGCATCGTTTACATGTTTTGCTTTAATTCTTACAAAAATATTCTATGTCTGCAGTGTATGACAGGTATGTAAGCCTTTCAGAAGCTATTTTAGAAGTTCTTTCAACCTATTCCATACAAATAGAAATTGCTGGAAGATGGAGTCAGCAAAATAAAATGATTCAAAGGGAATGTGAACCTGTAATTAAAGTTAGGCATCTTGAAAATTTCTCTCTCATTCATCATCATCATCATCATCATCATCGTTTAACATCCGCTTTACATGCTAGCATGGGTTGGGCGATTTGACTGAGGACTGGTGGACCAGGTGGCTACACCAGGCTCCAATCTGATTTGGCAGAGTTTCTACAGCTGGATGCCCTTCCTAACGCCAACCACTCTGAGAGTGTAGTGGGTGTTTTTACGTGCCATCGGCACGAAGGCCAGTCAGGCGGTACTGGCAACGGCCATGCTCAAAATGGTGTATTTTACGTGTCACCTGCACAGGAGCCAGTCCAGTGGTACTGGCAACAATCTCACTCGAATGTCTTTTCACACAAGTATTTAGACATAACACATATAAGTTAGTGTTGAGATTACTAAAGAGTTGTATCAGTACAACAGCATTTAATGTTGACTTAAAATTTAAATTTTGCTTTGCTTATGAAACACCTTATATGGGCATGTATGTGTGTCTGTGTGTATGTGTGTCTTGATGTATGAACCTGCGAGTGTACGTGATACATATGTATGCATGTGTATGTGAGTGTACATATGTATGGGTGTGTTCGCGTGTCGTTTATGTGTTGAAATGTGAGTATAGCTATGTGAGTGAATGTATGAGTGAATGTGTGCGCCAGTGTACCTGTGTGCCTGTGTGAATGTGTGTATTTATGAGCGTATGTATGTGTGCGTGTACAAAAACAGATGTAGTATTGTGAAATTGCAAGTGTACAGTTGCAAGTTTCTATTTAAGGACCCGAAGGACACCAGTTTACTTCTTGTTTACTGTTGTACAAGAAAATCAGGAAGAGAAGGAGGAGAATGAAACAGTGATTAAAAAAGGGCAAGGAAGTTAAAGAGTAAGAGATAAGGGGAGAGAGAGAGAGAGAGATGTACATGGTAAGAGAGAGTGAGACATACATGAAGTAAGAGACAGAGAAGGTTAAAGAGAATTAGATCACTGAAGATGATTGATAGATAACTAATTAGGAGGAAATGAGAGATACTTAGATATATGCATATTTACAAAGACTAGCACACACATGCACATATACACACATACTTATTATATATATATATATATAGGTGCAGGAGTGGCTGTGTGGTAAGTAGCTTGCTTACCAACCACATGGTTCCGGGTTCAGTCCCACTGCGTGGCACCTTGGGCAAGTGTCTTCTACTATAGCCTCGGGACGACTAAAGCCTTGTGAGTGGATTTGGTAGACGGAAACTGAAAGAAGCCTGTCGTATATATGTATATATATATATATATATATATGTGTGTTTGTGTGTGTTTGTGTGTTTGTGTGTGTTTGTGTGTCTGTTCGTCCCCCCAACATCGCTTGACAACCGATGCTGGTGTGTTT
>NC_068985.1:107801923-107810146 GCF_001194135.2 Octopus bimaculoides
TATATATATATATATATAAATACTTGCACATATATACATAAGCATGTGTGTGTATGTGTGTGTGTGTGTTTGTGTGTGTGTGTGTGTGTGTGTGTGTGTGTGTGTGTGTGTGTGCATGCACGTGTGTATGTGAAATTGACTATTGTTCTGTTCAAGCTTCCCAATGATATTTTGCTGAAGAAATATGTGTATAAATATATATCACACATACACACACACATATATATGTATATATATATATTAAACTATAGATGTATATATGAGTTGTGTTTATGTGCATGTATGTGTGCATGTGTGTGTGTGTGTGTGTTTATAAATAAATAAGGCTTGTATACATATACCACAAAGAATAAAAGAACTCAATACTGCGTGTATGGAGATAGATAGTATTATTGTGCCTATCTGTATGTCTTATGTGAGTGTATAGACTGTGATTATACAGTGTACTGAAGTGACCAGTTATGAATGCTACCTCTGTCAGAATTGTTGGTTTACTCAAATCCATCTATGTAACAGCACACAACTATCCATTCAGCATCACCAACCTATCTCAAGAGGCCCCTTTATTCAGAATGTAAAAAGCCTTATCTCTGAAGTCCTCTTGCTTCATGCTATTCATTGTATCTATCCATAATAGTGGTCTCCTCTCCCAGAACACACACCAGACACTTCAGTGTGTTTATCAATGAGCTATTATACAATATCTTGATTTCTTTTACGCATCTTCCAGTGTCATAATTAAGTGCTTTGTCAGATAATTTGTGAATTACATTTTCTTCTATAAGTTAGTTTGAAATGGAGGCACAGAGCTCTTAGTTCTGTTAGGCCCACTTGATTAGAGAATAACCTAGGAATCAGAGATAGTTGTGGTCAGAAGAGGGTTTTAAAAATCAGATGAAAATATGTTTGACACCCTGACACTAACATATTGGCCATAAGACAGATATATTGGTTACTTATACTGTTACATTGCTTATGAGATGCTACACCTGATATATTACATATAAAATACAAATAGTAGTGATTGCTAATTAGATGCGCACAAGTAAAAGTCCTATGTCTGGTAGAACATCTAAAGGTGAGATTAGCTGCCTACAAATGAATCTAGATGAAGATCTATACCTAGCAGAACATTTATAGATGAATGTTACTACTAATAAATATATATATATATATATATATTGTTCAAAGCGGTGAGCTGGCAGAAATGTTAGCATGGCAGGCGAAATGCTTAGCGGTATTTCATCTGTCTTTATGTTCTGAGTTCAAATTCCACCAAAGTCGGCTTTGCCTTTCATTCTTTTGGAGTCAATAAATTAAGTACTAGTTGTGTACTGGGATCAATCTAATCGAATGGACCCAAAAATTTCGGGCCTTGTGCCTAGAGTAGAAAGCGATATATATATATATTGTTCATTACACAAATACACATTATTGAAATATGGCTTTTATAGTTGGATACCTTTCCTTCTACTAACCCTTACCAGTTTTCAAACAAGGGACTTATTTCAGCCATTATCAAGCATGTAGAGTTACTGGATGATTTCTTGTCCCCAGGAAATATCAACAAAAACCATAGTCTGTTACCCAGCTCAACATAAAATATAAGCATTCACACACACACACACATTAAATACATACTTAACCATTAACACAAAGAAGATAAGTGGAACATTCCCATTAAGATTTTATCAAGTGTAAACAGCAGGTCATATATTGTTTGGGACTGACAAGAAAAAAGTATGTATCGTCATAGAGGTCAGCTGTCCTGTTGATGTGAATATCTCTTTGAAAATCAAAGAGAAAGAGGATAACTGGAAAAGTGCTCAAAACCTCCAGCTTCTATACTCAGATTATAAATTCACATTTATACCAATAGTAATTGGTGCACTTGCTTTTGTGAGTAATGTTAAAGTAACAATCTGAATAGGCTAAGGTTTTCAGAAACTGAAATTAATCAGCTAATCTGCACATAACAAATATGCAAAACTTTTCTTAAGTTCAAAATGTGAATTTGTTTTTGTAATGTACGTTCTGGTGATGGAGTTTTGTATCTTTATTAGACACCAGCTACTTCCTTACAAGAAAATTTCAAATACTGGAAAACAGAATAGAACATCAGAATACACACACACACATGCACACATGCATGCATGCATGCACAAATACAAATATGAATATATATATATACATACATATATATACATATGTACATATACTTGCACATATATACATATATACATGTACATGCATATATATGTACATAATACACACAGACTCATACATGTACACGCATATACATACGTACATACATACATACGTACACACATACATGCATACATTCATACTTATCTTTGTATGTATGTCAAATGTATATATATGAGTGGGTGCTGAAAAGTTCCTGGCTTTAAGGGTATCACGAAAGGCCTGGCTGGAGGCCCAACCTTCCAAGTTCTTTTATAAAGCTTAGAAAAACAAGCGGAGCTTTTTCCAATCGAAGTCGGATGTAGAGGATTTGTAGGAAACAGTGTGAAACGACTGCTGTTATCGTTAGGCCTAACTCATCGTAAGGTAAATACCACCTTGACTGATATCCAAAATACAGTGGAGAAGGCTAGCCACTGGATTTGGTTAAAAAGAGACGATGAGCAATGGCTAGAGAAATATTGAGCTTTGTTTAATAATCAGTTGATCTAGCAAGCGGGGCCTCATATCAGTGAGGGGGGCCGATGCGCATTGATGCCGTCGAGAGGTAGGCCCCGAAACAGCGTGCATTCTCTCCTGATGACCCCATACACTTGCTAGCTTCCGGTATGCGGAATTCTTGACTGGTAGCACTTGCATGTGCAAGTTGTTTGCAAGACACAATAAGTAAGTGAACCTGAGAGGAGAATAGGTTAAATAAAATCATAAATAACTGATCCTCCTGTATTTTCTTTTACACAAAGTGAGAAACTTTTCAGCACCTCCTTGTAATTGTGTACAGGTGTGGCTGTGTGGTAAGAAGCTTGCTTCCCAACTACATGGTTCTGGGTTCAGTCCCACTGCATAGCACCTTGGACAAGTGTCTTCTACTATAGCCTCAGGCCAACCAAAGCTTTGTGAGTGGAATTGGTAGATGGAAACTGAAAGAAGCCTGTTGTATATATATATATATATATATATGTGTGTGTGTATATATATATATATATATATATATATATATATATATATATATACACATCATAAATATAGGAAAAGTTCAAAGAAGGGAAGACAGAGAAAGAAAATTGCCAACAATGCACACGCTGTCACATATTGAAAATGTACGTATGTACGTATGTATGTATGGATGGATGGATGGATGGATGGGTGGATGGATAGATGGATGGATCTCTTAAATATATCTATACATTGACTAGTCAAGCATCAACTTAGGCAATGCATCTTGGTGAGCAATAATCCTTTTAGAAATTGATACAGAGTAGATAGGTCTTTTAGTCCTGGCAGACAACTTTCCTAATGCCAGAGGTTTTTGATATGATGTACCCAGTCTGTGGTCTTAAGTAGTTTGCAATAGGAAAAAGAGCCAGCCATTATGTAAACCATGCCTAAAATACTTGAAATTACACAGTAAAGAGTCAAATTTCTCTCTCTAGTTATGTATATCTCATGATAAAGGACCATATCAAGTAGTCAAATACTGTCATTCAATCCATGTCAGAATGGAAAAAAATCTAAATGAAATGATGACAAGATGGTGGTGGTGGTGGTGGTGGTGGTGGTGGTGGTGACAGTGGTGATGGTGATGGCAGTAGTCGCGGTGGTGTATACATCAACAAGTGTGTGTAATTTGTACACAAGCAAAAAATGTATATATAAATTTATAGATATGGGAATGTGTGTGCATGTGTACGTTTCTATCTGTTTGTGTATGTATGTGTGTGGGTGTATCATGTGTGTACATGTTTAAGAGGATGCATGTGGAAATTTATGTGTAAGATTGTATTTGCATGCATGTATCATCACCACCATCATCATCATCATCATCATTGATTTAATACCTATAATATTTCATGCGTGCATGAGTGAAATGCAATTCATCAAGGCAAATTTTCTATGGTTGGATACTCTTCCAGTTGCCAACCCTAAACTGTTTCCAAGTAAGCTAATATTCTTTCACGGTCAGACATGTTTTTATAGAAGATTGGGTAACAAACAGTGCTTCTTGTACAACAATGACACTTGCTTACAACTGGCACATGCTGTCAAGACAAGGTAACAAACACACACACACACACACACACACGCACGTACGTACACACATGTACACACACATATTGTGCCTTGAAGGGCCACCTGAACACTTGATCTCTACTATATACCTCTTTACAGATCCTTCTGATTGTTCTCTCATGAAATTAATGTGCAAGTGGCTGAGCACTCCATAGACACGTGTACCCTTAATGCACTTCTTAAGGAGATTCAGCATGAGACAGAATGTGACAATGCTGGCCCTTTGTAGCACAGGTACTACTCATTTTTGCCAGCTGAATGAACAGGAGCAATATGAAATAAAGTGTCTTGATCAAGGATACGTGTCGCCGGGAATTGAACTCACGACCTTATGCTTGTGAGCCATTGGAATATCAACATGAGTAACTAAAAGTTCAGCTTTAATACAAGAATCTGCTCTGCTCCCTTCTCCTTCTCTTATACAATATCTTATCATCCCCTGGTATAAAGCTGATCTCCTCTCTTTGGGTTCATAGTCTTGCAAGCTGAATGGTGATCTCAATAGTGCTGGTGGCTTGAATAACCATCCAGTACCCGCTTGGAAGTGGTTGGTGTCAGGAAGAACATCCAGCCAAAAAAAAAAGAAAAAAACCCTGTCAAAGTAGACATTGGAGCATGATGCAGTCCTGGTGCCCAACAGATTCTGTCAAATTGTCCAACCCATTCCAGCATGGAACATGGAGATTAAATAATGATGATGATGATGATGATGATGACAATGATGATGTATGCATACACATACACACACACACACATGCATACACACTAACATACACACGATAGACTTCATTCAGTTTCCATCTATCAAATCCATTCACAAGGCCTTGGGTCAGCCTGGGGCTGTAGTAGAAGACACTTGCACAAGGTGCCATGCAGTAAAACTGAACCTGAAACCATGCATGAGAAGCTAGTAACTTAACCATGCAGGCATGCTTGCACCTACAATTCAATCCAACCGTGTCCCCTGCAAATTACAAAAGCTTACGACCACTTGTTTGATTTCTATGCAACAGAAACAACAATGACAACAACAAACAGGCAAAAAAATAGTCAACAAAAACATTGAGTTTTTGTATTCCTGAAGGTGTGCTGACAATATTTCCTGTTTGTTTCAAGAAAGTTCAAGCAACACTTATAATGATGTTTGTAAGTTTTGGGGATAAAAATGGGATTGTTTATTGACAGCATTGTACACCTGGAATTTCATTAAAGAAACAACACAGTTCTCGCATTAGTAAACCTGACCGAGTTATTTCAGCAAGCCTGGGAAAATTCTCATGTGACAATAGAACCTAGAACTGGTAATGCATATATTTTATGCACCCCACACTACTCATCACACATGCACACATGTACACACACACATATGTATGTGTGTATGTATGTATATTATGTTATATATGTATGCATGTATATATAAGGTACAGGCATGGTTGTATTGTAAGAAGGCAACTTCCCAACCACGTGATTTTGGGTTCATTCTCACTGCATGGCATATTCAGCAAATGTCATCTACTATAGCCCTGAGCTAACCAAAGTCTTGTGAATATATTTTGGTGGAAAGCTACATACATGAGAGAGAGTCAAAAATTATACACACTCTTGTTTTTTCAATGTCATCATCATTGTTTAACATCCGTTTTCCATGCTAGCATGGGTTGGACGATTTGACTGAGGACTGGCGAACCAGATGGCTTCGCCAGGCTCCAATCTGATTTGGCAGAGTTTCTACAGCTGGATGCCCTTCCTAACGCCAACCACTCCGAGAGTGTAGTGGGTGCTTTTGCGTGCCACCGGCACGAAGGCCAGTCAAGAGGTACTGGCAACAGCCACGCTCAAAATGGTGTATTTTATGTGCCACCTGCACAGGAGCCAGTCCAGCGGCACTGGCAATGACCTCGCTCGAATATCTTTTCACGTGCCCGGAAGGCAACATTGGTAACGATTACGCTCAAATGGTGCTATTTATGTGCCACTGGCGCAGAAACCAGACAGCTGCTGTATTTATACAAAAGCAAGGGATAAACTAGTTCATCAGTTTTCTTTATAGCTTCCTTCCTTTTTGATGCACTTGGTCCAGTGGTCCACAAGCTTGCATATTCCCTCCAAGAAGAAGGTTTTCGGTTGGTTGTGCAACCATTTATGCACCGCTTCCTTCACATCTTCATCCATGAGGAATTGACAACCTTGTCAGCCATCTTTGAGTAGTCCAAAGATATGATAGTCAGAAGGGGCGAGATTGGGCTGTAGGTAGGGTGTTCCAGCACTTCAAAACCCAATTCATTGATGGTTTCAACAGTCTGGGCAGCTGTGTGTGGGTGTGATTTGTCCTGCAACAACAAAACTTTCTTCAACAATAGGCTTCAGTGGTTGGTGCGAATTGCTGGTTTCAGTTTGTTGGCCAACAAAGCACATTGTATCTTGTACTGATGATTGTATACCCCTTTTCTAGGTAATCTTCCAATATAGGCCCTTTTGAGTCTCAAAAAGGGTTGGCATCACCTTTCCCATGGAAGACTGAGTCTTGAATTTCTACGTCGCTGATGAGCCAGGATGTTTCACTCCATACTCTGTCTTTTGGAGTCTGCTTCATAATGATGGACCCATCTCCTATGGCTATTCTGCTCAATAATACCTTGCCTTCATTGTTGTAGTGATCAAGTAAATGTTGGCTGACCTCAAACTGTTTGTGCTTCTCAATCCACTCGTAGATGATGATGATGATGATGATGTGATACACACACACACACACAGCAGACTTCTTTCAGTTTCCATTTAGCAAATCCACTCACAAATGACCATCCATAGCACATAAACTCCCATCTCCTTCCACATGTCAGGGGTTATAACATTAGACCAAAGTAATCTTTTGAATTTCTCTATCCAGTTTAGGAACTTTATCCTTACCAACAAGAATCGAAGTTATCGACCTCAAGAATATGAGATAATTCATTGTTTTGGAACTGTGAATCTCAAAATAGATAAGGCTATAAATAATGGCACTTAAATATTGAGTTAAGAAACCCTTTAGATTGGGAAAAAAGTGGAAGACAGACTTATTTTTGAGTTCTGTTATCTAAGTGGCCAGACATCACTTTTTTCTGATTTTGTCACTCCCTGAAATAATATATATATATATAATAATACAAAGAATATATATGCATGTATACACACATATATGTACATACTTACATCTACATGTGTATATAGATGCATATCAGGGTACAGGACGTTAGAACAATGAACTAAAGACAACGGAGCGAACACATAGGAAAACAGATAGCCACTTGGAATAATTTCTTCGTCAGCTGCCTCTATTCTAACTAGACGTTTCGAAGATAAGGCAGAACAAACTAGATATATATATAAATAAAAGTAAAAAAAATTTTAAAAAGGGGGTTGTAGGATAGTGTATATAGGAATATATTATTTAAAAGAGTTCCAACTCTGTCTGTTTTTTATGTTTTATTTATATTCTTATAAAATTAATGTGGGATATAGAATATGGAATATATAGTATAAATAGTAAAATGAAATGAAGTATTGAATGTCTTATTGAATATATGAAATATTTAGTATTAAATATATATAGGGGTAGGGCCTTGGCCTAAGGTTTAGCCGGTGGTATACACCTCACTTGGATATTTACCATTTCTGAGGTTTCGCTCACTTTGGAACATATGTCGCTCAGATCTTATCTACTCCATTCCATAACTACTGTATTCTTATTCACACACCCAGCAACCCTGGTCATCTACCATGAAATATAAAAAGAACATTTTTCAGTTTGTCATACTTCAATACAGAAAAACCCCACAACCTTCTGTCTCAACAAAACAATATTGTCCCTGGAAGTTGCTTTTTTTAATATTTACTACAGATTGCTTGCAGCTAACTTTCTTCCTACACCTTGATCCCTGGATCTTATATATATATATATATATATAT
>NC_068985.1:107810272-107813101 GCF_001194135.2 Octopus bimaculoides
CACAATGAAATACCATTCCATTATGGTTTTGCCTTGCCACATTATTATTCTGATAACTGACCGACTTTATAACAATCCAATTAATCCACACAAACACACACACACACACACACACACACACACACACACACACACACATGCACGCAAACACACACACACACACACACAAACCTTTATACACATGTATATATATTGAGCAACAAAGACAGACTTGTGTAAGTGGGTATTTTGAAAATAACTCACAAAGTGACAACTCTGCCTTGTATAGTTACTAGTTGCCCTTGAGCAAAGTGTAACACCTGTTCAGCCAGCCTGCTATGGATAATGGCAAAGTCATAGCACTGCAGCATTACAGATTGTGAAGAGCTCAGCTGAGCCAATGGTGCTTCTTACGTTGATGCTGAGCAGAGTAATCCTAGAAGATCAACAGTCAAGCCTTATCAAGAGAGTAACTGCAATGCATCCATAGGGGTGGTGTCCATGATTGTGCAATCAGCTAATGAAAGATTCACTATGATACGAATTCCCAATTCAAATTCATAATAATGGAATTGGATGACAACAGAGAGCCATGAGAGTCTGCAAAAGCAGCATGACACATAAATATATATATGTATATATATGTGTGTCTTAAATACCTGGGAGATAATTGCCAAGGCTTGTGTAAAGTGATGACATGTCATCATCAAGGGAATTGAGCAGATGGAAAATATCAGATGTTAACAGGCAGAGATCAAACGTCAAAGATGAAAAAAAGCAGCTTGCACTTTCTCCTCTTCTGCCAACTGTCCCCTGCTATAAATGCCCCTGGCTCTTCTATAACTCCCTTGGCCTGAGCAACCACCTCAAGCACCAGCACCCTTTGCACCCATCAGGATGAAGAGGCTCAATTACTTGCTACGGGGTAACTACTCAAATATGAGTTACCGCCATGCAAGACTCAAGAGAAATTTAAGGAAGAACGTTACAATCGAGGCAGTGAATCACAATGACCTTTTTGTGTGCACGGTTTGTGACAGACCATGCCTTTCTTTTGCTGGGCTCAAATCTCATTTGTGAACCCATGGAAAATGAACCTTCACCAAGTATTCAGTCTATATGTCTGTGTACACCTTTGAATCCAGTGTATGCCAGAAGGTTTGCAAATCTAATGGGAGCCTCAAAGGACATTTTAAGATCCACAAAAATCAGAACTTATCTGTAGCTCTTGGTGGTTCAAATTGGATATGCAATCGATGTGGGTGTCTTTTCAAAAAATTGTCTGGTTTAAAAAGCTACATCAGATGCCATGATGGTTCTAAAGTGTAGGTGCAGGAGGTGGTCAAACTCTGCATAAGGAGTAGACAACCACCATGTATGTATGTATGGCAAATGAAAAACAGAAGATGGAATATATGAGAATTTATTGTTAATCACGACAATCGTGGGACACTCAACAACTGGTTCAGGAGCATCTGATGGTGCAGATGTATCTCGTTGGATGATAAATACATACAACTCATTAAAATAACTGTTCTGCAATGTAACTTTCCGTTTTGTAGAAAGAAAAGCAGCCAGATGGAGGAAATATCTTCATTTATATAGAAGATCAAAAATAAAATCACAGATGGCAAAAAGAAAAATGAACATGCAGTCTAGCGAGAAAAGTATTAAAAGTAACTGTTAACAGATATGGATGTATAAATGCACTCATGATCACAAAGCGAGTTAGTTATCGACTTGGTGTTTGTAAGAACGGGGTGGTTAAAATTAAACTTAAGTCATCCATTCCTTAAAATAAATTAAATTGAATTAATGGTTACTCAAAATTCATTCCCACTACATTGTCCGAAAGTACATTTATATGCATGTAGGCATCTCGAGAGTTGTTCAGAAATTCTATTAATGATCTTCTTATTAGTCCACAGAATAGACAGGGATTCCTCGGAGCAGAGACAGCATCTCCTGGAAATTATATTTGTATAGTTTTGTGTACCTTACTATGGAAAAATAATGCTGTACTTCATTTTATCCTCCTTCATCCGCCATACAAAATCTGCCAAAGATGTTGAATTGTCTTATTGATTGTCTTAAAGCTGGCAACATGTTTATGATAACAATTCTTAAATGAATTGGCCATCTGCCCAATGTAAACATACGACCCTCCCCTTGTGTGCATAGTACATTTATATACAAGATTTGTACTCATACAGAGATTCATCAAAGGACATTTTTATTTTTCTCTGCATGAGCATTTATTGTATTTCTTTGTATATAAGGCAGTCTCGACTCCATTTACTGGCGTTGTTATAGTGTTAGCTGCATCATAAGTATTTCTACTACTACAAATTGATCATAGTTGGTGTTTATCATTGCGATTTACATCTCCTTGGCTGGTATTTAGATGCAAGTGTTTGCTAAATCCGGTAGGTAGATTATTGAACCTTTGCCGCATTTTGCTATTGTTTATGCGATACATAAGCTGCTCTAAATTAGCAGAGTTGGTGGAGGATACCTTTCCAGTGTATCAATTAAAAATAGCATGATACTGATTAGATTTAAAAAAAAAAAAAAATTTGTCCAAAGCAGCAAAAAATTTTCCAGCAATCTTGGTTGAAATATGCAAACCGAAAATTGGGTTGAACCAGAAGACATCTTGGTTCCTATATCTGATGTTAGGCTTATTTGATCAAGTGTATTGTACAGGATTGGAACAAGCAATTGGATTATTATGTTGCATGTGTCTATGAGTAAGCTACCAGGTGTAAACCATTCGTTTTATTATCCATTACATATATATATATATATATATATATATAAATATAAATATATCATCATCATCATCATCAT
>NC_068985.1:107813487-107814155 GCF_001194135.2 Octopus bimaculoides
AATATATATGTATGTATACACATGCATACATATATTGATATAATATATCAGTATTGTTGTTGTTATCTTGCTTCATGACAACCACAACAGAACAAGATACAATTAAAGACATTCATGCTATGATTATTTTGTCTTGCTTCCAGGCATATTGCATGCATGATTACAAACTTTCAACCTATCCTTCATTCTTCAAGATAATAGCATGTATAATTTGGAAAGATATTTAGCTGTTGTTTTTACCAGAATGAGTAACCACATTGTTTGCTGCCTTGGTTTGCTGTCACTGTTGTCCAGTCAGCCAAATGATAGGTTTGTGCAAACAGCCACAATGTTGAAACGTTTACAGAGAACAAATGATACAAACTTCTGTTTATCATAATTTTTCCGACCTTTCCTCTGTATATCATAACCAGTAATAATACTAACTATTGTAGTAACCTAAACACTATACTGGATCATTATAATCTGTGGAGCTCTAAACTCAACAGTAGCAGTTGTTCATCTAATTGTACACACTAGATATACTATATATATATATGTGTATGTGTTTGAATTTGTTCACGCACACACACAGATGCACACACACACATACACACACAGGTGCACACACACATACACACACACAGGTGCACACACACACATACACACACACAGGTGCACACACACAC
>NC_068985.1:107814165-107816549 GCF_001194135.2 Octopus bimaculoides
CACACACACAGGTGCACACACACACACACTCACACATATCAAAAAGGTATTGTTACCCTAAAGTATGTAAAAAATTCTTGATCAATTGAAATTTTCTGGAAGAGAACAAAGAAAAGAAAAAGGATTACAACTAGGCCTTTATTGTCTTTCTCCAAGTAACAAGTGGGTTTTCAATCCATCGCGCATTTTTAGATGTCACACAATACAAAAGAATCTCACATCATTGTGTGTGTATGCCTGCAGACCATCGTTTATATATTTTTTCTGGTAAAACCTCCTCCTTTCTTTTGCATAAATATATCTTATGTGACATATTCATACAGAGTGCTTTTTAACCTAATTTTTAAATGTTTTTATGTATAATCACACACAAAACACATACACACACACATTCATATATATATACATACATACATATATATATATACATATATATGTTTACCCATACGAAATTCATTATATACACACATAAGCAGATACACACATACATACATACACACAAACATACATACATACACACAAACATACATACATACACACACACATACATACATACACACATACATACATACATACATTCATACATACATACATACATACATACATACATACATGCATACACACATACATACATACATACATACATACATACATACACACATACACACACACACGCACACAATTGCCGGCATGTGAAATTCACACATACAAACAAGTTCTTTCGTTTGTCAGGAATTCTGAACTGTTATGATTCTGGCAAAACAATGCTTTTGAAGTTATTGTCGTTGATACAGTTGTTGATGTTATCGTCCTTCCTGCTGCTGCTAGTAGTAGTAGTAGTAGTAGTAGTAGTAGTAGTGGACGACATTAATTAGCAGTGTGACAATCATGGTACAGTATAGTAAGTTCTTTTGGGAGAAAGGGGAATGAATTATAGAAATATTGTAGTAGTGTGTAATAACTCTGCAGTGTTTAAACAAAAGTTATCTCCCTTATTAAGAAGTTATCCTTTTGGTACATAAAATGTACTTTCATATTGGTGCTCATATTGAATTAAATAAAAGGCAGCGTGTTAGCAGAAACGTTAGCACGCCGGGCGAAATGCTTAGCGGTATTTCGTCTGTCTGTACGCTCTGAGTTCAAATTCCGCCGAGGTCGACTTTACCTTTCATCCTTTCGGGGTCGATAAATTAAGTACCAGTTACGCACTGGGTCGATCTAATCGACTTAATCCTTTTTGTCTGTCCTTGTTTGTCCCCTTGAGGGCAATAAAGAAATAAGAAACGTTAGCACGCCGGGCGAAGTGCTTAGCGATATTTTGTCTGTCTGTACGCTCTGAGTTCAAATTCCGCCGCGGTCGGTTTTGCCTTTCATCCTTTCGGGGTCGATAAATTTAGTTCCAGTTGCGTACTGGAGTCGATCTAATCGATTTGCCCCCTCCCCAAAAATTTCGGGCCTTGTGCCTAGAGTAGAAAAGAATATTGTATTAATTGATTTAAGGCGGTGACCTGGAGGAATCATTTGCACGTTAAACAAAATGATACACGCATGCACAGAGAGAAAGACAAAGAGAGAGAGAAAGAGAGAGAGAAAAGAGAGAGAGAAAGAGAAAGAGAAAATAGAGAGAGTGTGTGTGAGAGTGCGAAACAGAGGGTGGTACAGTGTGGGATTACGTAAAAATCATGTAAAAAGAAAAATAGCAGAAAAATTCTAAACAAAGAGCAATTGCTCAAAAGCGGCAAGACTTCCTAGAGCTCTCCGTGGACGTAGCACAAAACCACGGTCACTCTGACCTTGAAGGCAAGCTCCCTCAGTAATCTGTCCTCCTCCAATCTCAAAGTTCAGAGCGGGTCCTTTCTCTCAGACAGTGCTCGCCACTCTCATCATCCACCTTTCAACAAGTTTGTTGAGAGGCAGTACTTTCATCTCTACCCTCACTTTCCTTTGCAAGTGAAACTTGAAAAGGTTGATGAGAGCTTGACCAAAAAGTGAAGGTGTCTGTCTTCAGCACTTTCCTTCTCGTTTGACCCCACAATTTCTTTCGCCGAAGCCACCAAACAAATAATGATTGCCTGTCACGACGATCTTCACACGCGACAGCAGATGTTTGACATAATTATATAAGTCATCAATACTCGTGCACTGAACGAGAGTATGCAAAATGGTTACGTCGCTTTGCGCACATTTAAAGCAGGCTCAGTTGATGGCACTTTCATGCCTTTAGAAATCATCTCCAACCGGCATTCCTCCTTTGCTCGGTAGCACACCCAATGGATCTTTTTGGTTTGACGGGCAACATTTTTCATTTATGTTTTATGTAGTGTTTTTGGTACCGAAACACTTTCAAACTTCGTATACTTGTATTCTTTGTCTTATAGAACATA
>NC_068985.1:107817088-107817859 GCF_001194135.2 Octopus bimaculoides
CCAGTATCCCAAGTTTGAAAGTGTTTCATTAAGAAAACAAGTGTTGCCCGTCAAACCAAAAAGATCCCAGCCAGTTCAGAGATTTCTGGAAATTATCTATGGGCTGATACCCGAAAGTCTTCCGGAACAAACCAACCAGGTGATTTTCACTGACCCACAGTTTCCTCCAGAAATTCGTCACTTTTACCCGCCACAATCCTCTGTAGAACACCAGCATGGAGATTGCACCGATCACATTATCCAGTTGGTAAGAGGACCCTGAGTGCTTAACGTTTGTGCATCCGTAGATTTCTACTGAAGCAACAGGCAATGGAGCTGTCACTAGAAAACTCGTTATGCTAAAAATACCAGCTAGAGGTCTAGACGTTTCTAACAGAAAGACATTGAATAGAATAATTCCCCATTTGAACTTTTTTTTAATTACATATATATGTGTGAGGACTAGAAATCTGCGGATGCACAAACGCACAAAACGGAGAAAATGAAACAAATATGGACGACTTGTTCCGAAACACCCCCGAGTGGGGAACGATCCTTAAAAGTAACCCCTAATTGTTTTCCCCCTACATTCCTATGTTCTCGGAATCTACATAGTCCGAGGTATATTTGTAGAAAATTTTATTTAAAAATATCTATTTTCTTGCAAGTTAAGACGAACTGAAGTGAACACCGGTGAATTTTCCGAAATTCCCCTACTCCACCCCCTCCTAAAACACTTTCCCCCAAAAGTTTTGTATATTCGGAATCTACATCATATAACACATATTCGTA
>NC_068985.1:107817999-107819325 GCF_001194135.2 Octopus bimaculoides
TATATATATAACAAATAATAAATGAGTATATACATATATACGTACAGGTATGTGCATACCTACGTCTACCTGTATATATAGGTGCCTTGCAAACAAAACGTAGACAAAAAAATAATAATAACCAGAGTACAGAACACACATAGGCCACACACACACACACATATATATATATATATATATGTGTGTGTGTGTGTGTGAGTATATATACATACATACATACATATTGACACTCAGACAGACAGACAAATAGATAAATAGATGTGTACATATATATATACATATAAGTAGCCATATATTTGTGTTTGTAGTGTTTGTTTTATTTATGAGTGGTTTATTAAATAAAGTAAGCTGTATTTGTTTTTGTACGTACACAATCTTATAATAATAATACGGGTTGTCTGTAATTTGTACGTATTATTATTATAATAGTGACCGTATAATAAATAAATAAATAAATATATCTTTCCTTTCTTTCGTGCGTACGCATTCACCCCCCGCCCTCCGCTGCTACTATTATTACTATTACTACTACTACTACTACTACTACTACTATTGAAGCAATAAACAAGTAAGTCTCTTTCATTCCTGTTTTGACTTTAGCGACATCAGACACCGAGCGAAATAACGAAACGAGAACTGGAAGAACAGGAAGGAGGCAGCTGATGCCGTTTCTTCTCTATTACAGCGACTTCAGTTCTGTTACTAACCTGGCAGCACTTGGAAGAACACGGGCAAATGACGAAAGATGACGAGGTCCGACACATCGACCGAAGGAACGTTTTTCTTTATTTTTAAAGGACGAAACGCGACACCACGATCGATCAATGGCGAACGACGACATTCCTTCCTCCTCCTTCCTCAATCAGCGAGAGAGAGAGAGAGAAAGAGGAGGAAGCAAAAGCGAAAAGGTTAAAAAAAGTCTTGAAGCTGAGAATGAAAAAAGAAAAACAAAAATGAAAGGAAACGAAGGAGAAGAAAAACGAAGTAGAGAAGAAGAAAAAATCTGGGCGTGTAATGTAATGTGTGATGAGTATGTATGTGTGCGTTGGGTGTATGTGAGCGAGTACGAGTGCGTGTGAGAAAGAGACGGCGAGAAAGAGTATATGCGTGTGTGTCTGATATACTATATATGTATATAATAAATACAAATACACATGTATACACACACACACACATTCTATCTCTTTCTCTCTTTCACTACGCCTTCGCGCGCTTTCATAACATACATTATATATATAGTTTGCACCTGAGCATTGTAAACAAGTTCATTAGGTATTATACGTATATGCATATATATATATATATATATATATATATATATATATA
>NC_068985.1:107819459-107821212 GCF_001194135.2 Octopus bimaculoides
ATCGCGGTTTCGATTCCCAGACCGGGCGTTGTGAGTGTTTATTGAGCGAAAACACCTAAAGTTCCACGAAGCTCCGGCAGGGGATGGTGGCGAACCCTGCTGTACTCTTTCACCACAACTTTCTCTCACTCTTATTTCCTGTTTCTGTTGTGCCTGTAATTCAAAGGGTCAGCCTTGTCACACTGTATCATGCTGAATATCCCCGAGAACTACGTTAAGGGTACACGTGTCTGTGGAGTGCTCAGCCACTTGTACGTTAATTTCACGAGCAGGCTGTTCCGTTGATCGGATCAACTGGAACCCTCGACGTCGTAAACGACAGAGTGCCAACATGTTATTATGGTAAAATCGTTAGCGCGCCGGACTTAGCGGCATTTCGTCCGTCCTTACGTTCTGAGTTCAAACTCCGCCGAGGTTGACTTACCTTTCATCCTTTCGGGGTTAATAAATTAAGTGCCAGTGAAACACTGAGGTCATTATAACCGACTATCCCCCCTCCTCCTGAATTTCAAGCCTCCAGAAAGAATTATGTATGTACTTATCTATCGTTTCTTTTGCTGATATTTTTAGCTTTGTGCTAGCCCTGACTGAACAGACTTATGATCAAAGGTATTCCAGCCATGACCATCCCATCTTTACTATGTTCATAGTACCAATGTATCCTTTGCTAAAATGATAAAGTGGGTGTCTTTTCCTCATAACTTACTGAAAAATGGGTATTTTAAAATAAAATATTCTCCAAATACCTTTCAGATTGTATCGGAATTTAAAGTAAAAAAAAAAAAGAGATTGATGGACGTGTACTGGAACTCCGTCGATTACGACGAAGAGGGTTCCATTTCATCCCATCAACAGAACAGCTTACTCATAAAATCAGTGTGCAAGTGGCTGAGCACTCTACAGACACGTACCCTTAACGTAGCTCTCAGGAGATATTCAGCATGAAACAGAATGTGGCAGGGTTGGCTCTTTGAAATACAGGTACTACCCGTCTTTGCCAAGTGCGAGAACTGGAGCAACGTGAAATAAAATGTCCTGCTCAAGAGCACAACGCACCACCAGGTTTCGAACTCACGACCTTACGATCAAGAGCCGAGTACCCTAACCTCTCAGCCACACGCTTTCGCTAGACGCACACGCATACATACTGACACATAAACTAATTTTCAAAATTTCAAGTTTCATTTTGAAAATGTGTCTCTGATGTGTCTCAGTATATAATGTGTGCAGGCCTACCATTTTTTTTTTTGTACATTATATTCCGATATAATCGTAATTCACACAATCTGAAAGGTATATACTCTTTACTATCTTTTACTCTATTACTTGTTTCAGTCATTTGACTGTGGCCATGCTGGAGCACCACCTTTAGTCGAGCAAATCGACCCCCAGGATTTATTCTTTGTAAGCCTAGTACATATTCTATCGGTCTCCTTTTGCCGAACCGCTAAGTTACGGGGACGTAAACACACCAGCATCGGTTGTCAGGTGATGTTGGTGGGGACAAACACAGACACACAAACATATATTAATGCCTTGTGAGTGAATTCTGGTAGACGGAAGCAGTGTGGAAGCCTGTCGTAAAAAACATACATACATACATGTGTGTGTGCGTGCGTGCATGCGTGAGTGTGTGTGTGTGTGTGTGTGTGTGTGTGTGTGTGTGTGTGCAATCGTGAGCACGTGTGTGATTTTTTGTGTCGTTGTCACCCCACACCGCTTGTTGGTTTGTTTACATCCCTATAACTTACAG
>NC_068985.1:107822222-107824409 GCF_001194135.2 Octopus bimaculoides
CTGTCTGTTTTTTATGTTTTATTTATATTCCTGCAGAACCAATGTGGGGTATAGAATATGGAATATACAATATATAATATAATATACAATATATAATATAAAATAAAATAAAATAAAAATGAATGGCACCATGAAATAAAGTATTGAATGTAGATGAAATATTGAGTGTTCAATATAAAGGATCAAATATATAAATATAAATATATAAAGGCGACTCGAGTTTCAGGGCTATTTCCCTTCGTCATGGCCGGTATGACAGACTTTAACAGACTTTATATGGAAGTTTATTACCTATGTAAACATTTCTGTATAAGGTCAAATTCAACTCTTAATTCAAGTTGAATAAATTACTTTACACATCCTCAGGGATATAAATTTCAAATTTTGATATATAACCAAGGAGATCGATTCATAAGGAATTTATTATAGACCTTTGTGGACGGATTTTTGCTATTTTGGTAACGATTACATGTTTTATCTTACCAATACATTCGGTAGATATCATTATATGAACATATATATATAGTAAATCCCCACCAAAAGAAACGAAGAACAAGCACAAGAAAAAACAACAACGCGAGGACGTGGTACATGCAAGGTATTAGCAGACGCTTATAGAAGGGAAGAAAGGTAGTTTTATGTTGCGAGCAAAGCTCTTCGTCAGAAACAGGAGACGGAGGAGAGTCCCAGAGAAAAGTTAAGATGGAGTGAAAAAATTGCCAACGATCCACACATAGGGGTTTTTCACACAGTTGCTTCTACGAAATTTACTCACAAGACCTTGGGTCAAGGTACTACGCTGTGGAACTGATCTCGAAACCACATGATTAGAAAGCGAGGTTCTTAACCTCACAGAAGTACATAAGGTAACAAACTAGTAGAATTGGCCGAGCGTCAGAAAAATGTCTGAATGTGAAGTGCCGGCCTTTTCTCCGGTTCTTTACATTCTGCGTTCAAAACCCTGCAGGGGTTAATTTTGTTTTTCCTTCCTTCAGAATAGATAAAATAAAGCATCAGTCAAGTACAGGAGATTGAGGTTATCGATTAGTGCCACGCCCTCAAAATTGTTAACCTTATTCTTAAATCCGAAAGAATTATTTTCCAAGCAAATGACTGTTGTAAGATCTTTAATCTGATATATAAAAAAACAGCATTTAAAACTTTCTTGGGAAAGTTTTCTTTTAAGGGAGGCAACTCCTACAATAAGGGAAATAACTGTCATTATTTTGTTGCGTCTGGGGAGAGTCATTTTCTTTTTGTGCCTTATAACTTAACACACCCACCGGTAAAATTTCCACATATTTCTTATTTTTATTTTCCTAAAATTTTCGTTGCGTCTTGCAACCTTTTCAACAGTCTTTAACACACGAACTCACATGAAGAATCTTGCAAACCAAATCCAAAAACGAATTATGTCATTATTGCTATATTTTGGGACACATTTTTTTCCTTATTGCCAAATAAACACATGTACTATACTGTATATTCGTCCTTCATTCATTTATTGTTGTTCTTATTTCATTTTACGGATCTTTCTGGTTTGACGGGCAACACTTTTCATTTATGTTTTATGTAGTGTTTTTGGTAGAAAACAAGTGGTGCCCATCAAATCAGAAAGATCCCATTTTACTTCCACTGTGACATCTTCAGTGACTCTTCCATCCCACGTGTATCTCCCTGTTCTGTTTAGTCCAATAATTATGTTATTACTTTTACTTTTATTTTTTATCTTTTACTTGCTTCAATCAAAAGATTCCTGCCATATTGTGGTACAGCCTTACAAAATTTTAGTCGAACGAATTGACCCCAATATTTATTTTTCTTAAGCCTCTGGAGGATTTTTTTTTTGCTGAACCGCTAAGTTACGGCGACGTAAACACATCAACACCGGTTCTCAAGCAGTGTTGTGGGTACAAACACTCACACACACACACGTATCACGTGATCGACCAGACTATTGGAGGTTGTTGTACATCGCTGGTCACAATGTGCTTTGCATCGTTTTAGCTTTCGAATGTTGCCACCCCGCTAGCTAGGCGAGCAGGCCAACATTCCCCACTGATTGCAGGATTATCCATTTACGGCTGAGTGGACTGGAACATAACGCGCAGCTGGTCTGGGAATCGAAACCTCGATCTCACGATCGTGAGTGTCACACGCCCTCACGCACTCACACACACACACACA
>NC_068985.1:107824419-107832936 GCF_001194135.2 Octopus bimaculoides
TGTGTGTGTGTGTGTGTGTGTGTGTGTGTGTGTGTGTGTGTGTGTGTGTGTGTGTGTGTGTTTGTGATCATTTCAAATCGCACTGTAGTCGATTTGACGTTCCTACTGTAGCGGAGTGACTTTGATGGAATCTGCATCCATCTTTCCTAAATTTCCGCTTATTTATTCCTGATTTGACTTCTGTGTTCGCGTTCATTTTCAAAAATAAAATTTATTTTCTTACTTGTGTTAATAACATCTATTAATTTTAAACGAAAATAATTTCTCTCCCAACATGGTTCCACATTTGTTACTGCAATGTTCAGAACTGCTTAATTAAATTGCCTCTCTTATTTTGTTACGCGTTATCTCCCTTATAGTTTTAAACCTGAACTCCTTTATTTAAAATTAAGCCGAAACATTAAAAAAAACTTTAGGGCCAATCAGAGTCTTTGTTGTAGACTTGCCGTCCTCGACGCTGCGATCTGTGGTACTCTGGAATCAGTGATAGAAGCAGCCATGATTTTCAGTTTGATTTTGCTGTCTCTGCTGCCTGTATGAAATTAACTTATTTTAAAATTGATACATTTCCTCTTATGAAACTAGTAGGCTCTCAGGCGACATTTACCGATACACATCGTAAATGAGCTTTCTGTTCGGCACCACCAACTGATTTCTTCTCCACCCTCTCAGCTGGACAGAGCTCCAGGATAGTCCTGTAATGATCGTGGTTTTCAAGTATAGCCAGGTCTATGCGTGCCCTTTAACCCACTTTACCACATGTTTCCGGTTACTTTCGCGCTTTCCATTTTCCGTTTCTGTTGCACAAAGATGACAATAAGCCAACGATCGACATTCGCACTTAATATCTTTGACCAAAATCCTCGTAATTCTGAGAGTCTTGTTCTACAGTACCAGTTTATAGTTTGCAGTGTGACGTACTATCATTGGCTTTCTGTTCGTTTCCGTCTCAAAGAATAGGCGCACTCAATATGCTGTGCTTCGGTTGAGGAAATACACATTCTTTCACACTTCGGCTAGAAATTTCTTGCAATAGTTTTGACGGCATTGGAAAACCTCCCCGTTGTTTGAAAAACAGCGATATACCACCTCTTTCTTAGATACATTCTTCGGGTAAAGAAGTACTCGTTTTTGTAACATATCTTTTCCATGCATTTTCTTTTGCCTTGGGTTGAGTGGGTCAAGTATTTATTTAAGGCTTGCAGCAACAGCTGTTGTTGTTGTTGTTGTTGTTGTTGTTGGTGGTGGTGGTGGTGGTGGTGGGTGATGGTGGTGGCGGTGGTGTTGCTGCTTCTGGTGATTTGTTGTGATTTAAATTTGCATTTTCGTCATATTTTCATTTATTCTTGTCAAATTCTATATGTTTATGTTGGTACTTGTCTGTTTGTTTAAATATTATTTTGTTTTCTGTTTATCTTTTTGTTTTTATTAATGCGTTTTGTGTTTTCAAAGCTTTGGCGACGAATGGTCGTATTCACTACGGCTAATTTCGAGGCTATCGTTCCTCCTGCAATCCCAGAGGCGGCCATATTGAATTACTAATAAACAAACCAAAATATGTGCACGTATGATAAAAATTATTAGAGAAATAAAGAAACGAAATATATTTTCTTGGAGCATGAGAAAGGAGTGGGCGTTTAAATACTCTGATATGTTTATTTTTTATTATTAAGCAGTCCTAGAAAATATATTCTAAGTGGCTCTCAGTGAAAAGTCACAAGTCACAGTAAATACCACAACTACGACGACGACGACGACGACGACAACCATCACCACTACTACTATTACCAAGGATTCCCGCAACAACCACCATAACAAACATAATAATAATAATAATAATAATAATAATTGAAACTAAATCATGAGAAAAGTTGTTTTTTTTCTTTTTCACAATATCTGATATCAACAACTTTGCATATAGCTTGTATTTCAAGAATGGTAAGGAGCCAGCCTCAAAAGGCGGTGTACAATGGTGTGGTTGTATGCGGGTTTAATCGCAGTTCTTGTAGCAGATGGAAGTACAAAGATTATGGAATATTAAGAAATTAATAACTCTTATTTACGAAAACAAGATCAATAACAACAACAGCAGCAGCAGCAGCAGCAGCAACAACAACAACAACAGGTTAGTGAGGCTCTTGCACCCCCTCTCCTATTAAAAGCGCCCACGCCCACCCGATCGAAATGTTCGTCTAAGACAGCGTTCCAATCCCCAGCTAGCACTAAAGTGCGAGACGTGCCAGGGAAAAACACCAGACGCTTGAAATAATCAGACTGCCCTGCTCCTGTCGGATGGGAAGGCAGCCAGTAGTCTGAAGACACCACCGTCACTACCGTCCACGTCCAGGACAACCAACTTACCCTCTGGATCCAGGAAGACTGCCTTTATTTTCAAATCCAGGCCTCTCCGAAATAGCACCGCAGGACCACCACCGCCCGCTCCCGGCCAACACGGAGATAGAAAAATCTCGTATCCGCGGAAAAGGGCTGCGAGTTCCCGCGAGTCGGAGAACCTGGTTTCGCTAATGGCTCCTACATCCACACTGTAAGACCTCAGGTCGTTTAAGAGGTGACCTTGTTTCCAAGGCGACCCGAGGCCTCTCACATTTATGCTACCGATTCTGAGCACAACCATGTTTCAAAAAAAAAGATTTATGCAGCTTTCCCCCTTGTATTTTGTATGCTATCGGCACAAGGCCTGAAATTTTGTGGGAGGGGTCTAGTTAATTACATTGTCCCCAATGCTCAACTGTGTTGTGGTATATTCAACCGTTTACATTATGATACTATATGGAGGCAGTTGTTTTAATCGAACTGTTTCTGCTTCTGGTAAATCCCATTTAGACCGAATAAACTGAAGGCTGCCCGTGACATAGTCAACTGGGACTGGTACGTCTTCAAATTTTTCTTTTAATTTCAACTGTTAACCATACAGTATAATTGGTTAAAATTACCAACACGTGTTTCTGCTGTATAGAGAATGTGCAGTTGTGTATGCAACTTGCAATTTTCTGCAACATTTTTCATATCATATGAATGTCGGATCAGGAGTGGCCTGGAATTAAACAGCATCATCATCAGCAACAACAAAAAAAGTCATTAGCAACAATAATACAAGCAACAGAAACAGCAACAACAAATACAATAAAAAACAACAACGACTACAAAAATTATTGCAGCTGCAACAATAAAAGCAACAACAACAACTCTTTACATCTTGATTATTTTCAAAGATACTTAATTTATCTGGGAAAATTCAAACTTAGATAATTGCTTTTCTGTTTCATTATATATCACACTCCTAACTTAATTTCCTGTAGAAACAACTAAAACAAAACAAAAAGGACAAAAATATGAATAAAACAGAAAACACCCTTAAAAATTATATTATTTCTACCCTCTTAAATCTATCTCCATGTTCCCTAACCCTTACCTAAAAACATCAACATGAGTCCTTATTTCTTTGTAAAGGACCATCTCCCCACCCACGTAGCTTAACATTCTTGCCATTTGTAGATAGGACTTTGGAATAGAAGCATCCTAAGAATGTCTGGAACAAGAAAAGTCTCTAGACTGTAGATTCTCTAGTTACACAGCTAGTAGAGATAAATGGATGGATTTAATAAGTTACAAGTGGTTATGGATGGTGGTGGTAGTGGTGAGAGGGTGGGGATGGGGGTGATTGTAGTGTTGAGTGGAAGTATTAATAGAGGTAGTGGTTTTGACTTGAGAAACCAGTGGTAAATCGCACACACCCACCACACACATAAACGCACAGAGAGAGAGAGAGAGAGAGAGAGATGTGTGTGTGTGTGTGTATATTGTATATGTGTGTGTGTGTGGATTTATGTATATTTACATATACATACATACGTGTGTGTGTGTGTGTGTGTGTGTGTACAAGAGAAGGTAAAATAATTCTTTTTTTGGAATATATATCTCGAAGCACACTCAAAAAGCTATAAATGGTAACGTAAATATTGGGCTGAAAATCCCATTTAGACCGAATAAACTGAAGGCTGCCCGTGGCATAGTCAACTGGGACTGGTACATCTTCAAATCTTTCTTTTAATTTCAACTGTTAATCATACAGCATAATTGGTTAAAA
Source organism: Octopus bimaculoides (assembly GCF_001194135.2). NCBI lineage: Eukaryota > Metazoa > Mollusca > Cephalopoda > Octopoda > Octopodidae > Octopus > Octopus bimaculoides. The sequence goes on from NC_068985.1 coordinate 107,828,528, forward strand.
TTACCAACACGTGTTTCTGCTGTATAGAGAATGTACAGTTGTGTATGCAACTTGCAATATTCTGCTATGCACCTTCGTTCAAGGTCTTGTGGGCCGAAGCGATCTGAATTAATTTATGCGTAGCTACCTTATTTCTTTATTTTTACTAGGGTTTTAGATACAAAAAGAAAGTGAAGGGGTGATTTTGAAACTTTATGTGGCTATAAAATTTACTTTATATCTAACCTCATGTTAACCTTAATTCCAGCATGAAATGGTTTCGTTTTCAGCTTTTAAAACATATGTGTTATTTGTATACGCATATATACATACATTCATACATACATGTATGTATGTATGTATACACACATTATTCACACACACACACACACACACACACACACACACACACACACACACACACACACACTCATAACTGGCCCTCCTTCGGTTACGACGAAGAGTTTTCTATTGAACCGAGAACAGTATACTTGTGAGTTTAACTAGCAATAGGATGAACACCCTACAGGGGCTCAGTGAGACCCAATGTGACAACGATAGGTTTTTTAATTACAGATACAACTGGTTTTGCCACTTGCATGATCTAGATCAACGTGAAATAAACTGTTTTCACCAGAAAGCTGTGTAACACAAGCTTTCAATGTAACACAAGCTTTCAATGTAACACAAGCTTCAATGAGCAGAAGTACCAATGAGACTATGTAGAACTGCTAACGTATTTCAGCAGATTGTGCTTCCTTAGTGACAGACACTGCTTCAAGGAACAGAAGTTCCGGCTGGGTGGTACCTGTAACTAAGGAAGCTCACTCACCCTGAAACACGTGCTTAGCAGTTCGGTGACGTCATTCAGAGACTAGCTCAACGTGCTTTTGCACACAAGATATCTGAGTAAAAAAAATTTTTTTCCTGTGACGTTTAGCGCAGACATCTCTCTACATTCGAATAAACACGAGCGTTCTAAATATAAGTACACACAGCTTTATCTTAATCGTCGCCGCTTAGAGTGCTTATAATATATTGATTTCAGCTTGAGAAAGACTTAACACACATTAGCAAATGTACTTTTTGCTGTTTTTAGGTAGAAGACCGGGTTATAAAAAGACTGAAGCAGTGTTCCAATGGCCCTTGTAATACCGAGAAATGACCAACATGTTACATTTAAGTCTTGTATTCGCAATTAGGGTCTTTTGTTGTATTTGTGGCTGTCATGATTTTGGAATGGTTTGGATGCTTTCCTTGTTACTAAATACTTTACTGTCTGAACTGGGTGTATTTTATCGTGTCGCCGACACGAAGAAGGCAGTTTTCTAGAACTGAAGTGTCCCCTCTACCCTGTTTCAGCTTTAATTCAATGTTTCTGAAATTTACGTCTGCTCCGTGCAATTAGGACAACTCTTAGTTCGTAACATGTTTAATTTCGAACTGCCCAAATTCCAAGATAGATCACTGTTACTACAGCTATGATATCACAAGCCTCCATGGGGAGGAACCCAACGTTTGTCAAGCAGTCCTCACATTCTTAGGGATGAGAAGGCATATTGTTGGTGGTAATGAGGCTGGCTGTATGGTACAAGACAGAAGGGCTGTTGAAACTGAGGTCCTGGGTAAGAGGGAAAACTTTGGCTATTGAATAGCTAAGTATAAATGCCTAGCGTAAAGTTTGCGGAGGAAAAGGTCTACAGATGATGTTTGCATTAGATGTGTTTGCTAATTCTCTTCTCCGATTTTATCAATTCTATGAAATGTGCCAAATGTTTTCTGCTGACTGTGTAATATAATAATTAACAATTTAATAATCAACAAGAGACAATTATTCACATGAGAACTTATCTCATCTTTACCAGCTTTCTACATCTCCAAGTATTTCATTATCAGTCTGTCCTCGCCTCGTAACGGAAATATGATTCCTCCGTACAATTTGGTGAGAACCGACAATATCTTCCGATCGTCATCGTCTGATTAAGTCCTTAATTCTCCAATGAGGGGTGGTACAAGCGGAACAAGAACAATCCTAGTTGATAGGAGGTTTTATAGAAAAGGATAAATTTCTACTACAAACTGTAATTTAACAATTAACAACAGTTATTCACTAAAAGTCAATTTAATTTTTCTCTTTCTCTCAATATAAACATATATACATATACATACATAAACACAGACATATACATATGCGTGTCTGCTTCTGTATACACACACACACACACACACACACACACACACACACACACACACACACATATATATATATATGTATATATATATATGTATATATATATATGGGAGAATATACAAATAATAACAACAGACGAGGACAGGTGGTGTAAATAACAAAAGTATATATTAGTATGACGCTCGGGAATACGGAAAGTCTTTGACGTTTCGAGCTACGCTCTTCAACAGAAAGAATACGGAGACAAGGAGAAAAACACGGAGAAAAAAAATTGAATAGTGTTCATATGTATATATATATATATATATATATATATATATATATGTATGTATGTATATGTACGTACGTATATACGCATTAATGCATGTATTTCTCCTATTTTTTAATTATTATAAATCTTCCACTGAGGAGGGACCCGGTTTCCAACAAAGATACAAGGCTTTAGCTTTGGGATGTAGTTAACACAGACAAATTCACATTTGGAACTTGAGAAAGTCTTGCATATTTTTACTGATCCACTCACAAATTGCACTTGTAATGAACAAATTAGCCGGTCGATTTCTCTTTCTAAAAATCCTAGTTTATCCAGTTTCTCCTTTAAGCATTTACTAACAAAACCTAGTGCTCCAATTGTTATTGGTATGAATATGAATTCATAGTCTGGATATAGAAGCTGGAGGTTTCGAAACAGTTGTCCATAGATATATCCTCTTTTTCTCTGATTTTCAAAGAGATATTTCTATCTGTAGGGCAGCTAACCTATATTATAGTACATACCTTTGCCTCTCTGTCCCAAACAACAATATCCGGCCTGTTATGCTTACATTTGACAGACATTTTGATGGGCATATTCCACCAGTATTCCTTGAGTTGGTGTTTATGAATATACTCCATAACGGAGGGATTTTCTAAGTTTATTTCAGGACCGTCAATTTAGCGGATGGCATTGTAAATTGTTTTAGCAACAATATCGTGCCGCATAAGGAAGTAGTACCGAGATGACATTTTAGGACAGCTGCTAATCACATGTCTTCCACAGAAACATAACATAGCCTACGCATGTAGTTGCACCTAGGGAGTGCAAGGGCGTCACTGCTTCTCTTGTTCATCAGGTGCTTTCTGGCAATCTCCTGTTCCTGGATTGCAAACACATAGCCTTCAAAGATGTATGTATGTATGTATGTATGTATGTATGTATGTATGTATGTATGTATGTATGTACCTTTATGTGGATACCTATTGTAATAACTGTACACAGAGATTGTGATTTTTCAATGTGTATGTACGCACAATACACATACATACACACATATGCATATAAGACAAATAAATTAAATCTATACAGGGTGCAGTGAATAAATTGTCGTCTAAATTATGTAAAAATGAAAACAACACTGACATCTCATTTTAATATATATATTTACCAAAATTATACAAAAATATCTTGAAATACTAAAGAGTAAATTTATTCAATAAAATCGCCATTGGCTTCAAACACGACTTCGGAATCTCCTGCAACTCATCTGGACGGTCTCCTAGTTTAAGTTGATGAATGCTGTCATAATCCTTACCTTCAGTTCACCTTTGGTGTTACAAGGAGTTGGTCTCTCGTTCAACTGCGCCTCACACGTAATAATCAAGGGAGTTGCAGTCTGGGGAGTTAGGGGTAATGTAGTCGCAGAAATAGTCTGACAACCATGACTGGGTTCTCCTGCTTGTGTGATACAGTGCAGAGTCCTGTTGCCAGACATAGGATCTTCCAGCAGCCACCCTCTTGACCCAGAGCAGCACTACCTCCAGCAGGCACTTGATGTAATTCTCCATGTTAAGTCTGAGGCTGTGTGGGAAGATGAATGGAAGATAACGTCGCCATCACTAGTGATCACTCCAAACACCATTATGTTGACTGGATGTTTGATTTTTATTACTCTTGGTATATGTCCTCAGATTGACACCCAAACACGCTTAAATGTTCGTATTGGAGCTTCCGGCGCGAATAGCAAGTACTACAGCATGTCGATTCCAAATTTCTGACAGAATGAATTGCATCATGGTGCTGTTTTTCTCACAGACGGTGTCCAACTGACCCGACAATACTGTGTAGTCGACAAAATCCAAAGCAAACATTACGCATGCGCAAAATAAAAAATACAAAATGACGACAATTTACCCATCGCATCCTGTATATATACGTATAAATATAAATATAAATATATATATATATATATATATATATATA
>NC_068985.1:107833336-107836417 GCF_001194135.2 Octopus bimaculoides
CTCTCTCTCTCTCTCTCTCTCTCTCTCTCTCTCTCTCTCTCTCTCTCTCTCTCTCTCTCAGAGAGAGATCAATTATCGTCTAATCTGGATGGGATTGGGCGCAGCTAGATTTAAACGCTTATGTTATGACATGCCGTGAATCACGACGGCGCCTCTTCTGTTCAGTCAGGTTATTGTCGTGTTATGTAACATGTTGAATAATTAATAAGAGAAAGAGTTATCTTCAACAGTGTTTATTAATAACACAGCATAATATACATAATGTACAATTTGTTAAATGCTGGTTAAGTGTATGAATCATGAAACGATGAAATGTCAAAAGATAAGAACTGAATATATTATATAAATTTGAACGTAGTTGACGTTTACAACAGGAATAATCTCTTAGAGGAAAAGTTGAAGGATGAGAATTATCTGATTAAATGTAGATACACAGATAGATACATAGCCATTGGCCGCAATCAGGACAATCTTTCAAGACAGTTGAATTCCAGTATTTCTGAAAGCGTACCAAGATGCTCTACAATGTTCAAAGACACAGGTATGGCTGAGTGATTTGGTTAAGAAACTCGCTTTGCGACTATGGGATTTCGGGTTCAGTTCCGCTGCGCAGTGCTTTGGGGGCAAGTGTCTTCTACTAAAGCCTCGGACCGATTAATGCTTTTTTAGTGAATTTGATAGACGGTAACTCTGTGGACGTCGGTTGTATGCATGTGCGTATGTATGTATGCATGTATGTATGTATGTATGTATTTTTGCATGTATGTATGTTTGCATATATGTATGTATGTATGTATGTATGTATGTATGTTTGCATGTATGTATGTATGTATGCATGCATGTATGCATGTATGTATGTATGTATGTTTGTGTTTGTCCTCGTTCAGCTCGACAACCGATGTTAGTTTGTTTTCATTTCTGTAATTTAGCGGTTCGTCAAAAGGTGACTGTAGAATAAGTACCAAACTTTTTTAAAACCCCCCAAAAAACAACTATAGCATTATTATACATCAGCGGTAATTGTCTCTGGTCAATGTTATCCGATATAAAGGCGACGAGCTGGCAGAATCGTTAACATGCTGGGAAAAAGGCTCAGCGGCATTTCGTCCGTCTTCTTGTTCTGAGCTCATATTCCGCCGAGGTCGACTTTGCGTTTCATTCTTTCGAGGTCGATAAAAATAAGTACCAAGTGAACACTGGGGTTGATGTAATCGACTAGCGCCTACCCTCGAACTTGCTGGTCTTGTGCCAAAATTTGAAACCAAAATTACTCAAAATAGTTTAGCTTTCAAACTTAAACATTTCTGATTTGAATTCGAGGAAGGTTATCCGCTGCAAGATGTTGAGGATTGAAGTAAAGAGAGAAGGAAAATTTTCTTGTAATAAGGTAGTGTCATTTCCACGAACAATAAAACTCCCCCGTCATCATCGTAAGCATCAAACGGGGCGACGATCAAACTGTTCTAGGTTGACAGCAGTTGAAAACCTATATATGCACAAAAGACGAAAGGATTGGGAAAGTACTGTTTACTTAATTCCGAGTGGCTCTTCATCACATCTGATTTATATGAAGCTGTACGGAGCTCCAGTACAGGATTGCACATTGTGATATTAACTGAAAATAGAAAGTATACATCACTGTAATCCATCACACACACACACACACACAGCAGATAATCATCGTGTTAACTAATGAAAAAAGTTATTCCGTCCGTGCGCGCACCATCAGTTCCTCTCAACCCTATAAACTCTGTTTTGGATTTTGGGGATTTAAATAACCAAGCGACTTAAGAGATATTTAAGACAGAGTCAGAACATTACCGCATCATTGGCTGACTCAGGCTGTATGTAGCTTGCATATAGATAAAGATATGAGTTAATATTTTACAGAATACGAAGATAGAAGATATATGGTTTTTACACACACACACATACCCGCTCGTTCGCATACACACACACACACACACACACACACATATATCGGTCAGTAGCTTATGTATCCGAAAAGGAGCATTAAAGTAATAATGTTTAGAAGGCTGTTTATTATGACCGGTCACTTTCTGACCGGCCATAACAAACAAACCTCGGGCAAAGCGAAAACTCACTTGATCTGGGGATTTTCTTAAACTCTAAAACAGAGATGTTTAGTAAGTGCCCTCATCAGTGGAAATTCATGTTAGAAACATGGAATTCCCCATTTGCTGACTAGGGAAATGCTGCCAGCGTCAGACATCTTTGGCAGGATGTCGTAGACATAACTGGAACCGATCTAAGGGAGATAACTCCTCCTCACTCAGGTTTTGCCAGTAGAGTTTTGTTCTGGATGTTTTGCTTAAAAAATTAACTCACCATGACGTTTTTCTCCTAGTTGTAGGTAGGTTATGTGCCTCGGGACATTTGAGTCAGACATGCCGCCTATACAGCTAAGCGCTTTATAGCTGCGAAACTAATGGTCACTCTCTTCCTGGCCATAGCAAACAACTTTCTATATCTGTATACATGATATTTTTATTTTGGTTGAGTCGATCTCTTGCAAATCTGGACTCCTGAAGTTTCGCTTGTATATTCACAGGGATATCAGGAAAGTTATGACAAGCAAAACTCCAGAGTTCTAGAGCAGCGATATCCTCTGATTTGACCAAAATTGAAATATTATTAATCTCTATTATAGTATTGATTACTCTTTCTGCCAACATTGGACTCTAAAGCACTAAAAGCGTAACACACACACACACACACACACACACACACACACACACACACACACACACACACACACACACACACACACACACACACACACACACACACACACACACACACACACACACACACACACACACATTTAAAAGCTTATTTTTTAACTACTGGGTGCTATTGTGACGTGGTAAGTATATAAGTCCTACCGTAATGTGAGCCACTTGTGGCGATGTACTGTATTTCTAGAAAACATGCTTACGTCAATGGACTATTTTGGTATGTATGTATGCATATATGTATGTATGTATGTATGTATGTACGTATGTATGTATGCATACATGTATGTAAGTATGTATGTATGCATGCATGTATGTATGCATA
>NC_068985.1:107837154-107841626 GCF_001194135.2 Octopus bimaculoides
CTAGAGACCACATACGAACAAGAAATATGCGCGTCAGCTTTTGAAACAAGAGACGGTAGTCCTAGCAGGTTGTACAAGACATTAGTATTTCATTTGCAGTTCAGAAGATGGCTTTCAGGAGACGCGATACTGGGCAAATAAATAAATAAATAAATAAATATGTAAATAAATTTTTAGATTGAGAGATTGAGTTGCTGTGCCGGACCGTCAAATATGAAGTTAACAGATGACTTACAACATAATGGCTCCTTATCGTTATTTTATAGTAATTTATTCCACTACAGTTGTTCAAGTTAATCTTTTTCGTTACTGTGGTTGTAAATCTTCTACAATGTTTGACCCCCGCCCACATCCATTCCTTCACTATACAAAACTGAGTAAACATTATAATACACTCAATGCATTTCTTCAGATTTCGTATCAAAGAAGTCGAAGTTTAGTCAACAGAAATTTAGTTTCATTTAGTCTTTGACGGATTAGTAAATGGCTGGTGAATATTAAAAGACTAGAGAAAAAAAACCATCTAATGTAATTAAATCATTCAGATATTAATTCTGTGTTCGGGTCAGAACATTCAAGCGTACTAGGTTATCGTCTGGGTGTAATATTAGTTGAGGAGATATCCGACATTTTGAGTTGTTCATTCGAGTAGTAATAAGTGTAAGTGAGGGAGGCTAGAAAGAAAGTAGGGGAAAATTTATAGAGGGGAAATGCAGAAAGAGGAAAAGAAACAGAGATAGATTAAGGGGAAACCTAGCAGAGAGAAAGAGACAGAGAGGAGGGGGAATCCAAAAAGATTGAAAGAGAAAGTCATGGAATACCAGTGGAAACACAAAGAGACAGGAAGGAGAGAGGGGAGCGGAGAAGAGGGTGCGTATGTGTGTGTATGGCGTGGCGTATGAGAGGAAAGTAGAGAAACTGTGAGAGAAAAGGAAGACGAGTTTTTGCTGTTTTTTAAAGAAATTAACAAGAAAAAAAAATCAAGAAAAAACCGCAACTTAGGTCGATTTATCCTACTTTATGTTTGTCTCCGCGAATATAATTAAAAACATAAAAATTCATCATAATAATAAAAAATACCTAAAGATCAATACTGAAGCGGAAAAATCAAATAAAATACATGCGCAAATATGTACAAACCATATATTGAAACACGCGAATAAAGGTTTTAAAATGTGTTTTCATGTTGCGTCGTTTTTTCGTGTTAAGTCGCATGAATTGGAACCCAATCACTGACGTAAGTTTGCGGATGGTTTGTATTTCTAAGGTTCCTTCAATTTCTTTTAATGTTAAAAATGTAATTTAAAGATTTAGCTACTATCAATTGAGTACATCGATGTCCAAAGAAGTTCCAGCTTTCTTAGGACTACATTGTCCAACGTATCCTTGCTTTTCTAAGGTGGCTGAATGCAATTTGAAGATTTAGCCGCTATTTTCTGTAGATCGAGTGTCCATGTAGAGACTCCCTCAGTGTGATATTGTTTAGTGCAATGGTACATAATATAGTACAGAGATATCATGTTGTAGTGTGGCATAGTGATGTGTAATCTCTCTATCAATATGCGTTAAGTCTCTGGATATGTTCCCAGAAACGAATCCAAAAGGTGCATAACGCGTAGAAAGGAAGAAAGAGAGGAGGACGAAGAGAGACAAAGTAAAAAATTGTGACAGATATATATATATATATATATATATATATATATATATATATACCGGAGTAAGCACCAAACTGTCCGATGAACGGGAACGTGAAACTCAGAGTAACAGTCTTTTGTTATATTTCTGCTGCCTTTAAATAAAAAAATATATATATATATATATATATAGGCACACACACACGCACACAAACAGACATACCTGACACAGTATAAGTATATATGTGTGTATGTGTGTGTATATATGTATGTGGCGCGCACACACAGATACAGACACAGACACACACACACACACACACACACACACGAACACACATACAAGCACATATGGCCGTGCTGACATGTATATACGCGGACTGATAAGTACTTTACACATTAGTTTCCGCATATGCATATGCGTAGTGTTTTGTTCGATTTACATACTTACCACTTTCCTTCTCTTTATTACTAATAAAAGACGGTTGGCATCGGTTAAAAAACAATGACAACCTCACAATATTACTCATGATATGTAAGTGCTCGTAAGTCTTTTAGTTCTCTCTCTCTCTCTCTCTCTTTCATTGATGTGAAAGATGAAGAGAAATAAGGAAATGAAAGTGTTTCACAAAGAGGGAGAAAATGGTTTGCTGCATCTCCGAACAGAGTCCGAGAATTGTAGAGAGAATCTATGAAAGAAAGAGGGAGAGAAAAATATAGTGTGGGAGAATGAAGAAAAATGCATGAATTTTCTTTCAAACTATTCTTTGGTCTTATAACACACAAAGCAGAAGGTCAAATGCTTTTGAGGATTGTCATCGGGCTAAAGATCAATGTATGCTTCTCTCATGATCAGCTTTATATGATTATGTCCAGAGTAGCAATTTAAAGACGCATTTTATTATGGCACGCAGTTATGCAACTTAAGTCATTTGAATTCTGCTCACGATTCCTTTTCTCCGATCGTAGGACTGACATTAGATTAGTGGTGTATAATATTTTGTATTAATAATACAAAGTAATGCTTACTCATTACTTTGATGAATTGCTTTTCCGGATCTATTTTAAAACGGGGGCCACATTTTTCATTAACGAAACACTTTGAAACTTGGAACACTGGTAGAATGTGTCATATAAAACATCTTTTTCTCTTAGTCTTCTTAAAAAAAAAGAAATCCCTAAGTTATTCCATGTTAAAGTTGTTGTATTTCTGTAATTTCAACCAATCACTGACGTCCATTCAGCCGATATACATTAAGTGCCGACTACATAAACAAACGATTCTGAAACAATTCTATCGGTGATAGGGTTAGGGTTAGGGTTAGGGTAAAACAGCAAATTTAAAAAGAAAAAAGAAAAACGAAGCTATGGAAATTAAATACGCTTTACACCGCTTAATCAGCCAAAGGAGTAAACATAAACAACTGAATACTTGTCAGTGATTGGTTGACATTATCGAAATAAGACAATTTTTTACATGAAATAAATTCGAATACAAAAATATTTTTCTGTTCTATAACACAAAATAGATAAGTATACGAAGTTTGAAAGTCTTTCCGTACCAAAAACACTACGTAAAACATTAATGAAAAATGTGGCCCCCGTTTTAAAAAAGATCCCCTTTTCCTATCCAATCTTTGATTGTAGCACTGAAATTAAGAGTATGAATAGAACTATTTCAGTGCTGGAAATTACCATGACACTCGTGAGTTTTACTTTGCTTATACTGCATATAACACTGCTTTTTGATTTGTTAGTTGCACTGGACCACTGAAAGTTAAGGTACAGTTGGCACTCCGTCGCTTGAGACGTCGAGGGTTCCACTTGATCCGATCAACAGAACAGCCTGCTCGTGAAATTAACGTGCAAGTGGCTGAGCACTCCACAGACACGTGAACCCTTAACGTAGTTCTTGGGGATATTCAGCGTGACACAGTGTGACAAGGCTGACCCTTTGAATTACAGGTACAACAGAAACAGGAAGAACGAGTGAGAGAAAGTTGTGGTGAAAGAGTACAGCAGGGTTCGCCACCATCCCCTGCCGGAGCCTCGTGGAGCTTTAGGTGTTTTCGCTCAATAAACACTCACAATGACCGTCCTGGGAATCGAAACCGCGATCCTATGACCGCGAGTCTGCTGCTAAGGTACAGTATATGGCTAAAAATAGACTACAAGCCTCTATTCCTTTGATTTCCTATTTATTCGCGGTTAGATTAAACGCTTGACATCTCTCATTTTCAGGGTCTTTATATTGCAACATCTTTTATCTTTTACTCGTTTCAGTCATTGGGCTGCGACCATGCTGGGACACCGCTTTGAAGGCTTTTAGTCGAATAAATCGACCTCAGTATCTTTTTTTTATTTTTAAGTCTGGTACTTATTCTATCGGAACCCGTTTACCGAAGCACTAAGTCACAGGGAAACAAACTGCCTAACAAAGTGAAACTCACTCTTTAAGTACCAGTTTTACTGCGCATGCGCACTCGAGGGGCTTCAGGTGGTGAAGTCCCATGCGCATGTGCAGAATAGTATTTCCTCAATGGCGGCTATAATTTCGCGCCACGGATCTATTTTAAAACGGGGGCCACATTTTTCATTAATGTTTTACGTAGTGTTTTTGGTACGGAAAGACTTTCAAACTTCGTATACTTATCTATTTTGTGTTATAGAACAGAAAAATATTTTTGTATTCGAATTTATTTCATGTAAAAAATTGTCTTATTTCGATAATTTCAACCAATCACTGACAAGTATTCAGTTGTTTACATTTACTCCTTTGGCTGATTAAGCGGTGTAAAGCGTATTTAATCTCCATACCTTCGTTTTATTTGCTTTTTTCAT
>NC_068985.1:107841865-107844198 GCF_001194135.2 Octopus bimaculoides
TGTGGCCCCCGTTTTAAAAAAGATCCCGCGCCACTACAAAGCTATAGTATTGATTACCCTTTCTTCCGACAATGGACTCTAAACCGCTAAAACATATCACACACACGCACACACACACACACACACACACACACACACACGATACACTTCGGCACAATTTCCGTCTACCAAATTCATTCATACAGCATTAATCGGCTCCGGGCTATAATAGAAGACGTTACTCTATACTTGAAGGTGCTTATTGCTGCGCAGTGAGACTAAGCTAGAAAGTAATTAGTTGCAAAGCGAGCTTCTTAACCACGCAGTCATGCCTGTGCCAGCGAAAATGTTGAATTAAAAACTGTAGTAACGCCTGCGCATGCGTAGTCTTACGCATGCGTAGAATAAAACAAGCAAGCGTTTCCCGCTCAATTCATTTTCTTTCTCGCTGGCCAGCGATTGAGCATGGACGTATGTTTAAAAGCTGTCTCTACATCTTTCGGTCTTATACTCGACAGCTAGTTATTCTCACCTCTAAAGATGTATAACGAAAGATATGTATGTTTTACCAAGTAAATAAATGTTGTTTAAGTTGTTTAGTCTGGAGTTCAGCGTTCCGTCTATTTCTTTAATTTTATAGTAGAAAGTCAGGTATACAATCTAAAGATGTATAACCCACTTTCTACTAAAAAACTATGGTATGTTGAATTAAAAGCATTATGGCAGTTAAGTCACGTGTCTATCAAACACAAGTACCTCTGTAAAGATATATTGACAGATTACTTATTAGGATAGATATAGGAATGTTACAGAGAATTGAAAAACTAGGGCTTGTAGATATTCTGAAGGTTTTTACAAACATTTCGACATATTTTATACATATTTTCTGATATGTACCTGATTCTTGTTTTAAAAAACAGGAAACTCTTGATGTATTTCTCAAATCATGAACAACAACAACAACAACAAGAATTTCTCGAAGCTGCGATGGCTCGAATATATGCATAAAAATACGGAGAAACTTTGAACAGGGGCTTACAAAAATGTTTGAACTGGAACAGACAAGTTATACAGGGATGGGTAAGGGTGAAGACGTTATCCAATATATAATAATTTTTAAAAATTATTCAGACAAATATTTACTTGGAATAAATGAAGAAAGAGTACGATAAAACACTATAATTAAAAAAAAAAAAGATCTCTTTATTAAAATAAACTTCCACTCTTGCATTGATCAGTGCATCCCACGTTTCCGGTCTTGTTCATACCTACTTCCTTCCAGTATTGTTCAAAGCTGCAGGTTTCCGGTTTTCTCGTGTGCCAGTCCACATCCTCTGAATCCTTGACTTATGATACCAATGTCTATCCGAAATTTATACTAATATTCTGTCCTTTTTATGCTGTTTAAAATGAGATACAGTTTCTTTTTCGTCCCGTAATACATCTGTATATTCTTTGTGTTTATTGTGTAAGTACCTTATAAAAGCTTTTTTTTTTATCTTACGATAGAATTGTGAATTTCATTTCTTTCGTAGAGGAAGCTGGCTCTTCTTTACAGGATATGGGCTTCTTTCCACTACAATTAGTACTTCCTTCACAGAGAAAGAGAATCTCCTTGTCACAGGAGGTGTACTAACTTCTCGTATATTTTGATAGCTTTATATTGTTGTCGGGTCCTTTTATTTTTCTTTAAAGAAAACTTTTAAGCTGGTCTTGTCGTTTGGCTGTCTATGTTGGATGCTAAGTTTTAAATTCTTCCTCTTGGTACCTTCTGGTATTGTTTTCGGGTCTTGCGGGGTCACGAGGATTTATAAGTTCATGATGGTCTTACTCGACCACTTACTCGTATAGTGCCACAAAGGTGGCTCCTCACCCGAGGGCGACATCATTGCTAATGTCCCCTTGACGATAACACTTATGTTCAGTCTTCCCAAACATTACGAGACGAGCTTATGGCAGGTGTGTCAGATACAGTTTGAGCTTGCCTTTCGCCCTCTCCTCTATTTTAAAGATGACTCTTATGGTGTCATATATCTTCCTTTTCCCATACCCTACTGGGTCACATGTGGAGGCGCAATGGCCCAGTGGTTAGGGCAGCGGACTCGCGGTTTCGATTCCCAGACCGGGCGTTGTGAGTGTTTATTGAGCGAAAACACCTAAAGCTCCACGAGGCTCCGGCAGGGGATGGTGGCGAACCCTGCTGTACTCTTTCACCACAACTTTCTCTCCCTCTTACTTCCTGTTTCTGTTGTGCTTGTAATTCAAAGGGCCAGCCTTGTCACACTGTCATGCTGAATATCCCCGAGAACTACGTTAAGGGTACACGTGTCTGTGGAGTTCTCAGCCACTTGCAC
>NC_068985.1:107844443-107845695 GCF_001194135.2 Octopus bimaculoides
AGATTTAAAAATTTTATTTTATTTTTGTTTTTATAACAGTTTGAAACTTCGTATACTGGTGTAATTTCTCACGCTGAACACGGTTTACTCTCAACATTTTGGAGAAAATTTCGTATTTTAGAAGTTATTTCGTGTTAAAGTTGTCGTATTTGAGTAATTTTAACCAGTCAACGACGTGTATTCAGCTGAAGTAGTAGAGATGACCCGAAAGTTGTTGCTCTTCGATTACTATCGCAAACAGCAATAGGTTTCTTTGGCTGAATACACGTCGTTGATTGGCTAAAATTACCCAAATACGACATCTTTAACACGAAATAACTTCTAAAATACGAAATTTTGTCAAAAACGTTTAAAGTAAGTCCTATTCAGCTGGAGAAATCACACCAGTATACGAAGTTTTAAACTGTTTAGTTTTAAAAAATAAATTAAAAAATCTGTGAGCCAAACTGAAGAGATTCCATATTTTTATACTTTAGTCAGGAAAAAAGGACTACACGCGAGACTTTTGCAAACGTTTCGAGGATGGTGAAATAGATGGAGTTTATGTTTAACTTGTGTAGAAAAAAAAGTGTGTGTGGTGGTGGAGGTGGAGGGGGGAACAGGCTCAGGAAAAGGAATTCCAGGGACGACATTCTGGAAAGTAAAGATCCGGCGCAATGATTAGTGGTGTGCTGGAGTAATGAGATACAGTAGTTGTGGTGGATGGGGAGTGACTGGTGTGCTAATTGGGGTTGGATAGATGTTATGGAACTAGCTAGTCCCAAGGGATATAAGCTGTTGTATAAAACAGGCAGGGCGAGGAGACATTCGTGATCTTGAGATTAAACTGTGTTGGTAAGCTCTTGATAATCAGCTGGATATATATATATATATATATATATATATATATATATATATATATATATATATATATATATATATATATATATGTATGTATGTATATAATTTCAAATTAATAATAAAAGGGTAAAATTAATTAATCAAATTAATTAATTAACCAATCAGTTAATTAATAATTTTACCAAGTAGCTCGGTACGTTAAAATAACCTTTATAGGTAAAGTTTATACAAATATTCTATAATTATAAACATAATTATAATTAGGGATCAGCTAATTGTTTCACCAAATACCGAATTTAGAAATAGGAGTTAAAAATTCCTTTTCTACTACTATAAGAATCTCCACGACGGTAACACACTTTTTTACGTAGGCAAAGAGAAAAACAATGAATCAACACGATTGTATATTTAT
>NC_068985.1:107845777-107847205 GCF_001194135.2 Octopus bimaculoides
GATGGAACAGGGACAACTGAAGAAGGGAAATATTCTTTATGTTGCATGTCTCGTTTCTCTGTTTGTTTTTTTCGTTGTTGGAAAAAAATGTTCGTTTTCTGTCTTCGTCTTTATGTTTTTTGTTTCTCATTGTGTTTAACGTTTTTTGTGATGTCCTGTACCCATATATACATGTGTGTGTGTGTATATATATATATATATATATATATTGGATACTGTCTTGAATATTTTTGAGTGTAGCATCAGCAGCATCAGCTGCATCTTAGATGTGAAAGCAACACTTCATTGTGAGTCTCACTTGAGTTATGTAGGGAGTTCACAATTGTCAGAGCCGAAAAGTTTTTCCGTCCTCAAGGAAAGAACTTTGGGTCATCTGGAAAGTTTCGCAGAAATTGTGAAGTCTAGAAGTTAAAGCTATTTTGAGGCTTTTAACTGCGATTTGTCCATGTGGTGGTGAGGGACTATATAGTTTAGTTGTTATGTATAATGAAGTGAATGTATTCGCATTGCTGAAAGAGACTTGATTATTTTCTTTCCATTCAAAGATATTTTTTAATATCTCTTTGGTTGCAGTGCACACTTCGTGTGTGATGTTTGAGTTTCATGTGTGTGACGTCAGTGCGCGGGAGATTCAGGAATCATGAAGCGGAACATTATCTAGAGAATATTATGCGTTGTAGGAAGTGGTTGAAAGCAGATCATTTCTGTAGGAAGTAGCAGAAAGATCATTTCTGTAGGAAGTGGTAGAAATCAGAGGAAGAGTGTGGGAGACATAATCAACCTTTTTAGTTTATTGATATAACTAAGGTGTACATCCGAGAGTGTCCTACCAACACACGCTATGATAGTGTTAACAGACAGGAAACCCAGCAGTGGGTGGCTTAGTTTTGGAAGTTATCATACGAGACACGGTTAACATATACTACGACATTGTTTTAACTGAAGAATTTAAGAGTACGAGACCATACTGTGTGACGTAAGTGCTTTGTAGATCGAACTTTACGTAAATAGTACTGGAAGTCGTGGAGGAGGAATACACACTCAGTTTTGGAGATGATTGTTAACTGCAGTTTTCATAATTTTTGAGATGTCGAAAGTGAAAGAGATGAGTCAGAAGTCGGCAATATCAGAAACGTTGCCTTTCTTGGGATATGATACAGGATAGCATGTTTCTTAATAATGGGACAGAAGCCTTTAGAGAGAAACTGAAGAATTTAGCAAGGACAATGACAGTTTGAGGTTAATGGAAATAATATTGGTGGCCTCGTTTCATGTTAACATGAAACAATTGGACAACACGCAGGCACAACATTTAATGTGTGTGTGTGTGTATGTGTGTGTGTGTGTGTGTGTGCGTGAGAGAGAGAGAGAGAGAGAGAGAGAGCTGTAGAATATGGAAGTTTTTGATGACGTTTGAGGAATTAATGT
>NC_068985.1:107847215-107848320 GCF_001194135.2 Octopus bimaculoides
TGTATTTTGGAGTTTGACGCAAAACGTAGCAAAAGCGGAAGATTTCTCTGCAGAAGTATTGCTTACTGCGCCGCCATTGTTGAAGAGTAGTGGGTAGAAGGATTCCACAAAGTTAGAGGGAATCCTCTCAGCAAAGGATCATTTCGGGAAATTGGGAGTGTTTACAAGATGCAGTAGTGTAGCTAAGCGGGCGGTCCGCGCCAGGCGACACTTTTACGAAGGCGTAGTGACAGAATAGGTAAAAGTCTTTGTCACTGATTTTTATTTTTTTGTTTTATTTAGTTTGGAAGGAAGGAAGGAAGGCAATACACATGACCTTTCGTAGGGCATCTGAGATTGGGAGAAGAAAGGAGGAAGATATCATCTAAACGGAAACCTGACCCGAATGCTTGCAACAGATTAACTTTCATTAAAGGTATCAAAGATACCAGGTGGGAGTGCTAAACCAGGCGACGGGTGTTAAACTGGGTGGAATTTGAACTCAAAACTTAAAGTTGGAACAAATGCCGCAAGTCATTCTACCTGATGTCTTTACAGTTTAGCTAAAACACCTATTTGGATAGATACATATTTTTATCGACCCCCGAAATGATGTAAGTAAAATTGACGTTGGCGAAATTTGAACTAGGAGCGAAGAGATTTATAATACATACGACCATGATGATAGAAAGGTGAACGGCAGGAAGAGTGGAATCGTGAAATCTGTGTATGTACAAACACAGATGGGCTAAAGATAAAGGTAATAAATCTGTGTTTCATAGAGTAATAGGATGTGTGGGTTGTGTTCTTGTTAAATATGATGAGTTGGGTTATAATTGATCTGAATTTTACTCAAGCTGCTGTTCAGGAAGGAGAATTGTCCAGAGGATCAAGCACGGTTAAAGTTTACTTTAATATCCGGCCACAAAAAAAAAAAGAAGGCGTAGGAGCGGCTGTGTGGTAAGTAGCTTGCTTACCAACCACATGGTCCCGGGTTCAGTCCCACTGCGTGGCATCTTGGGCAAGTGTCTTCTACTATAGCCTCGGGCCGACCAAAGCCTTGTGAGTGGATTTGGTAGACGGAAACTGAAAGAAGCCCGTCGTATATATGTATATATATATATAT
>NC_068985.1:107850763-107853263 GCF_001194135.2 Octopus bimaculoides
CAGCGTTGCGTTTATATTCTATAATTTTATAGTAGAAAGTCAGGTATACAATCTAAAGATGTATAACCCACTTTCTACTAAAAGGTATTAAACGAATATGAAAACAAAAGTTAGCGTCAACGAACCGATTATAAAGAAATTTATGGAGAAAAAGTTTTTCCGACGGGGTGGGGGGAAAAGACTTTTTTCCTTTCCCCATTAGGCTTGTTAACTTGCTTATTGGTGACCGAGAAAACTTGTAGTAATTAACCGAAAATATTAAACAAACAAGGAAGGTATCAAATGGTCGTGAGATGTGCTAACAACAAACTGCTAAATCGCTCTTAACTTTTTTTCCTCAGTCAAACCATATTCAACACCGTATTTATGAAATTTGTTTCTCTCACCATGATACGTGGGATCTTTTTTTAAAACATTTTCTATTACTCAAACGAAAAATAAAATAAATCTAAAAATTTTACTTTTAAACTTTTTTCCATTACACACAAACAAAAAAATAATTTATGAAGTTCTTTCTCTCCAAAAGTCCTCTCCTCACTCCTTCGGAAAAAAATTCCCTGCAAATTTCTTTATAATCGGTTCGTTGGCGCAAATTGTTGTTCTCATCTTCGTCCAATATACATCTTTTAGACCAGCACGATTTATAAATAAATATTTGATCTCAATTCGTCACAATACAAAGTAAAGTTTTCATCAAAATCACTCTAAAAAAACAGGAGATATTGGTTAATGTAGTCCGAGATACATTACAACTGAATTACAAAAAAATAATAAAACGAGATTGTAATAGCTAAAACAAAGACGATTTGAGTTTCTAAGGCCATAATACGTACACCTATTTTGGTCATTATTAGTCTTTTGGCAGAATTCTAGAAAACAAGACGATGTAGATAGATAGATAGATAGATAGAATGACAGATAGATAGACCGACAGATAGATAGATAGATTGACAGATAGATAGATAGACAGACAGATAGATAGATAGATAGATAGAGACAGATAGACTGATAGATAGATAGACAGAGAGAGTGGTGGTAAACGAAGAAGGAATGGCGATGAAAATGAGATAGTGTGAGAGAGAAGCGAAATAAGAGCCAGATAGAGAACGGGTGAAATTGTGAGAGGAGGAAAGAAAAAGAAAGATACGGGTAGAGAAAGAAAATAATTTGGACAAAGAATAGTAATGAGAAAAGAAGATGAAGAAGAACGAGGTAAATAGAATAAAAAAAGGAAGGAGTGGCTGTGTGGTAAGTAGCTTGCTTACCAACCACATGGTTCCGGGTTCAGTCCCACTGCGTGGCACCTTGGGCAAGTGTCTTCTACTATAGCCTCGAGCCGACCAAAGCCTTGTGAGTGGATTTGGTAGGCGGAAACTGAAAGAAGCCTGTCGTATATATGTATATGTATATATATATGTATGTGTGTTTGTGTGTCTGTGTTTGTTCCCCTCAACATCGCTTGACAACCGATGCTGGTGTGTTTACGTCCCCGTAACTTAGCGGTTCGGCAAAAGAGACCGATAGAATAAGTACTAGGCTTACAAAGAATAAGTCTTGGGGGTCGATTTTCTCGACTAAAAGCGGTGCTCCAGCATGGCCGCAGTAAAATGACTGAAACAAGTAAAAGAGTAATAGACTGAGAAGGTAAGAAAGATAAAGTGAGGAAGAGGGATTCATACTACTTGAAGAAGGATAAATAATGAGAGCGAAAGACAGAGAAAAAAGGCAAGAGAGCGTGAGAAAGAGAATCGGTATAATATGAAAAAAGAGAGAAAACAGAATGGATGAATGAACTGAGATTATCTGAGAAGTTATGCGTAAGTGTCAAGAAGTTTCTTTGTGTAGATTGAAAAAACAAGGAGGAGGAGGAGTCAAGATGAAAAAAGTAAAAGCTAGCAAGTGAGTAAGTAGTTGATAATATGAAAGAGAATGAGAAAGAAGAGAAGAGAAATAGTCGGGTAAAAAAAAAGTTCACAGAGAAAAACGAAGTTTCGATGGAGATATAAGGAAAGAGAGAAAGAGTCACAGTGGGAGGCAGGGTAATAGTATGAGAAGAGGTGGGAGGAAACAGGGCGAGAACAAGTAAGATATAGTGGAATTGGTAGTGGTGTGAGTGAGAAAAAGAGTAATATAGAGAAAAGGAGAGAGAGAGAGAGAGAGAATAGTAGCATTAAGAGTAAAAGTAAATAAGTAGAGATTGTATCAGTGGGAGGGGATGAGAAAGACTAGGTAAGACAGAGCGAGTGAGAGAGAAAAACAGTTAAATAGAAAGAGTAGATGAAAGAATGAATGATTGAGAGAAAGAAGTACGTTCGGAGAAACAAGGTGAAAGTATCGCGATAGAATACGAAAAACTGAGAGAGAGAGGAGCGCTCGCCGAAGAAGATATGAGAAAGAGACGTTTGGGAGTAAGAGAGAATTGTGATAGGATAAGAAAAACAGAGAGAAGAGATAGAGAGCGCGCGTTGACAGACACAGTGTGAGAGAAAGAGACGCAGTG
>NC_068985.1:107855763-107876756 GCF_001194135.2 Octopus bimaculoides
CACACGCACACGTATGTATATATATATATATATATATATATATATACACACGTATGTATATATATATATATATATATATACACACGTATGTATATATATATATATATACACACACGTATGTATATATATATATATATACACACGTATGTATATATATATATATACACACGTATGTATATATATATATATACACACGTATGTATATATATATATACACACACGTATGTATATATATATATATATACACACGTATGTATATATACACATACACACATGTATGTCTATATTTACACAAACATACACGTATGTCTATATACACACACTCACATGTATGTATATATATATATGTATATATATCTACACACACACACATGTATGTATATATATATATATATATATATATATATATATTGAGAGAGAGAGAGAGGCATACCTACTCCAGTTGTTTCCTCATAACTTTTGGAAAAATGGACGTATTTTAATGAAATTTTTTTTGAAAAGTTATGAAACAAAGTCAGTAATGGTGTGCACACTTATGTAGGTAATTTATTTGTAAATTCGGTTGTTCAGAATGTCGTTCCTATGAGGTCTTTTTTGTTCCGGGGTTGTTGTTCATGGACAGATTCAACAATTTTACCTGTGTGTGTAAAAGTAGAAAGAAATACACACACACACACACTACGTACGTGTGTGTGTTGCCGTCATCATTTAACGTCTATTTTCCATGCTGACATGGGTTCGTGTGTGTGTTTGTGATTTTATTTTTGTTTATTTCTCCTCACTCTTCTTCATCATTGTTTTCGTGAGAGAATAGCATTGATTAACAATGAATAACATGCCTACAACATGCATATACTGTCACCACCAGAATCAAAAGTTGGATTCAAGATAAATAATTCACGATGGTATACAGTTCTTAATAACGCAGAAACCCTCAGTGTTTGTGTGTGTGTGTGAGTGAGAATATATATATATATATATATATATATATATAATGGAGCTAACTACAGTTTAGTGCTTCCTCCTTTCGATTTTGTTTCCTCATAACTTCCTGAAAAATGCGCAGTCAAGTCGTGCGGAACGAAGAATGATCTGAAATTAATAATAAAAAAAAACTAATAAAATTACTTTTTCTTCAAATTTTATCAACGTAATTGTAACCTACACCCTCCAAAACGTATCATTGCAAAATTTCATTTAAAGAAAAAAGAAACAAACATTTTTTTCATTAAGTAACGTGTAAACAAAGTCAGGTAGGCAGGGGCACTACACTAGATATTCCTCCTTCACTTTCCACCATCTATCTATCTATCTGTTCTATCTATCTACCTACATATCTATCTATCTATCCATCTGTATGTTACACACGTGTGTATTTGTAATATATGTGTGTATAGATGTAACAGGTAACATGCATTTTAAACACTACATGTTTCCTTGCTGATGATCTTTATACTCCCATGACATATCGGTTATTTAATAAAACACGTAGAAAGAAACTAGTGTTAAAAGGTAAAATATATAAATAACATAGATCTTCACTTTTTAAATAAACATGCACAGTGCTTCATCACCACATACAGTGACCGTCACTTTGTATTTTTGTTTTTCAAAATATATTAATACAGTAAAATTCTTAACAGTTTTCAGCCAGTCGAACCAACATTATCTTGGGTTATAAATTTCAGATATCACGTAGCCACGCACATAGTTAGTTTTACTGTTGGTTATTGCCTCGTTTGTTGTTGATGTAATTTGTGTGGCTTTGTGCCAAAGTTAAAACTTATCAGCGTTATATGTATGTTTATAGGCACACAAATGTCTGTCTGTCTGTATGTATGTATAGATGGATGGATGGTTCAACTCCCGGCCCTCTCTCTGCTGCGTTGGTTTTCATATTCGTTTTTTACACATGGTTTTATACCTATCACCGGGAGTTAAAACTATATATATACATACATACATACATACATACATACATATATATATATATATATATATATATATATATATATATATATATATATTCTACTGTATGTGTGCACCTGTGGACAAACCAATATTAACATAGTATTGCTAGGTGCTTGAGTGTGTCAAAGATATCTGTCAGGCGTATACATGTTGACAAACCTATATTCACGTACATGTTGATTGCATGATGGTCTTCGTGTATGTCTACACATGTAAGCAAATCTATGTTCGCATTTATTGTACTGTGTGTGTATATACGTATACACATGCTGAGAAACATACACACATACATGTTGCTGTGTGTATATGTGAGACGTTACACAGGTACGTAGACAAACCCTGTATTCGCAAGTCTGTTGTGTGTCTCAGATCGCACATAGAAACACATGCTACATGTGTACCTGTGCACGCTCGCACATATTCACACACGCTTTCTATCATGTACGTACTCACGTCTGTGGTATACATGTTGCTGTGTTTATATCTTAGATCACACGTAGAAACAAATATATGATGGGTACTACTAAAGCAGCGCGGACCCGAACGCGCAGTCGCGCGTCCGCGCTAGCTAGTCTTGAGTGGTCGACCCTAACCCTGTCCCTAACCCTATCCCTATATGATGTATGTCTATACACACAAACACACACGTCTTTCTCTGTACACATGTAGACCGACAAGCCTATATTTACATGTTGCCGTGTGTATTTGAGAGATGATACATAGAAACATTCTTTACTCTTTTTTTCTCCGCCTCTTCAGATAGACTTTTTCCTTAGTCTGACGTTCTGTACAATTTAGTAAGTATTTAGTATTTAACTGTTACATAAGTACCACACGCAATTTTCTGTTTTGTCTTCAAGGACTCAAAGACTCGCTATTGTTGATGCTAACCTGCTCCCGAGGTCATGCGATAAATATAAATTGCCTTAACTACACGGTTGTCTATTAAGTTCTCATCTATTGAAGTGGAATGTGTGACTTTTTTTTTTTTTTAGCGGTCAGCGCTGAAATACTTCAGCCTTAGCTTATATATCGACGGTTTTTTTGTTTTTTTTTGTCTTGGGTAGATATACAGGAACTTTCGGAACCTGAAATTGATATTCCGACATCCACTCACAGAGTGCTCCAGATCAGCCTTGTATTTTGGATTATGCTCTCTAGTATATCTATCTGGGAGATCCGACTGCAAAGACCAAGTAGTTTCTCACTAAGGTGTTCGAGACACTCTTGGCTGTCTTAAATAGTAGTTAGTAGCATCGTGACGTTTCCTCTGGCGCTTATATTTTTCTCTGTTGGACTAAAACAGGGATGTTATACAACTTTGTCATACGATGAAGATAGGGTGCTGAGATCAAGGAAAGCCATTGATATAGAGGATCCTTTTGATAGCTTGCAATGGTGTGTTTATGATCATATTTTGACTGTACTAGATATATAAGTGAGTCAAGTACGTCCTAAGATCCTGCCATCTCCAGTAGTAGTACGTTTTTGTTACAATCATGATGAAGCATCCAATTTGACAAATCTTTCTTTAAAAAGACAATTTTTTTCTTCTGGCTTTATCTTTCAATTGATGTCACAAACTCTGTCGAAAAACTTGACCTTAAAAACCAGGTCAGACTTTAGATCTGACACTAATTTTTTTACTTTTTTTTTTGTTTTTGTAAGAAGCACTACTACTGGTTAATAGTCCAAAATTTTTAACGAAGCCCTGTCCATCTTTTCCCCATGTTTTAACTTCCTTTACTGTCCTTCATTTCAATCTTTTTTCTAACTATCCAGTAGAACAGAAGCCAAATCTTCTCCAAAGCCCATCTTATTTTCATAGAAAAGGTCACTTTGGATAATGTGGTTGTGGGGGCACTGTGCCTAAGAAAAAGTCAAGATTGTCATTGCCAAACAACAACTTTCCCCACCTCTCCCCGCCACAATTCTACCTCTGTTCACTCTCTCTCTCTTTGCTCTAGCTCTTACCAGACGATTCATTTTACAGTTTAGTAGAAACCTAATCCAACCCGATTTAGTAAGTTTATTAAAAAATTGTTGAAACACTTGCTCACACCACACACTTATATACATAGACACACATACTATGTTGGTGAATAGTCCCAGTAGCTCTGTATGTAAAGATCTACTGTCTAACATATTAAACAATATTTGACATATGGCAAGAATAATATCTGAGATGGAGTTTTTTTTTTTTTTTTTTTGAAATCTTAAAAATTTCATAAATTGGAATATGAGTATTAATAAGAAATGAAATTGGCAACTGAAAGAAATCCCATAGGTAATTAAGTTTTCATTCTATTAATTAGTCAGATATGGCTGTGATGTTAAGCAGTTCGCTTTCCTAACTATATGGTTTTGGGTTCAGTCCCACTGTGTGGAAGCCTGGGCAAGTGTCTTCTTGTGTGGTTTTGATGTTGATCATATCTTTGTCAGTAGACTTGAAAGTTGGAAACTGAAAGTGCATAAATCTATATGTGTATATTGTGTGTGTGTGTGTGAGTGAGTGTTTCCTTGTCTTTATGTTGAACATCACCATCTTTTTGTTGGCACTCTATCGCTAACGACGTCGAGGGTTCCATTTGATCAACGGAACAGCCTGCTCGTGAAATTAACGTGCAAGTGGCTGAGCACTCCACAGACACGTGTACCCTTAACGTAGTTCTCGGGGATATTCAGCGTGACACAGTGTGACAAGGCTGGCTCTTTGAAATACAGGCACAACAGAAACAGGAAGAAAGAGTGAGAGAAAGTAGTGGTGAAAGAGTACAGCAGTGTTCGCCACCATCCCCTGCCGGAGCCTCGTGGAGCTTTTAGGTGTTTTCGCTCAATAAACACTCACAACGCCCGGTCTGGGAATCGAAACCGCGATCCTATGACCGCAAGTCCGCTGCCCTAAGCATTGGGCCATTGCACCTCCATAACATACAAGCATACAAGCAGGGTCCTTCATTTTTTGTTATTCTATTTAAACCTGTATTACTATGGAAAAGTATTGTCTTAAGTGAAAACAGGTGATGGTTGCTGACTGGAAGAACATCCGGCTGCACAAGCATGGAAAAGTGGGTGTTAAAATTGATGTGGATGATGGGTAGTTCCCATGATTGAGACAGATTTGGTTGATGCTGAGTTTGAGCATATGTAGTTCTGATGCCTATTGGGAATGGTGGAAAAGCAAATGAATTGTAGAGATTCAGAATTCTAGGGATGCATGGTTGTTGTTGATGATGGTGGTGTTGGGGCACATTGTTTAATGTTAGTTGTGAATGTTGTCATAGCTTGTCCAGGGGTCATTTTAATATCAGTGGAAGAGCAGAGAGAAGAAACAACATGTATGAACTGCTACTGGTTGCAAAGTAATCCTTGTCAATCAGTCTGCTGGTCTTTTTGATGTGGTTTAAGGATGTTTGTGCAGCTGCAGTATTTCCCCAGATATATGAACAGTACTCTACCATGCGTCATTAGCTTTGTATACAGTCAGCAACCAATCAAATTTGAAGTATTTCCTGATTCTGATATGAAAATCATCATCATCGTCATCATCGTTTAACGTCCGCATTCCATGCTAGCATGGGTTGGACGATTTGACTGAGGACTGGTGAACCAGATGGCTACACCAGGCTCCAATCTGATCTGGCAGTGTTTCCACAGCTAGATGCCCTTCCAAATGCCAACCACTCAGAGAATGTAGTGGGTGCTTTTACGTGCCACCAGCACGAAGGCCCGTCAGGAGGTACTGGCAACAGCCACGCTCGAAATGGTGTCTTTTACTTGCCACCTGCACAGAAGCCAGTCCAGCGGCACTGGCAACGATCTTGCTCGAATGTCTTTACATGTGCCACCGGCACAAGTGCCAGGGCACAGGTGCCATCACGATTTCGAAAAAAATATAATCTCGTAATGTGGTACCTTAGGCAAGCGTCTTCTATAACCCTAAGCCATCCAAAACCCTGTAAGTGGATTTGGTAGAGAGAAGCTTGAAGAAGCCTGTTTCACGTGTGTGTGTGTGTGTATGTGTTTACCCTTGCTTTGATGTCATGTAATGGTTGTAGACAAGCATCACTGTCATGTGATGTTATTTATTTTGGGTCTTCTGTAAAAAAAACATTAACTTATCTGAAAACAAGTAGAATTTGGTGATTGGAATGGTGTCCAGCTACCTCAGAAAATTCCATCTGACTCGTGCAAGAGTGTAAAAATGAACGTAAAATGTTTAGACTTTGTGATGCCGTTTTCACAATGCCATTCAAATAGATAAAATTACTGAGAGAGGTCTCGAGATATTGTTTGTGGAGACTTGCATTTATAATGATTTTGTTTGGTTGTCTGTTCATGACTAGATGGGTACAATACTGTTTTCCTTGATAATTGTTAGCTATTGTTTGTTGATGAAGATGAAAGAGAATTGTGTTACATTTCCCATCGGAGAATGGTTTTGTAGTCTATTTGTGGCAGTGGTGCAAATCTGGTATGAGGTGTTTGAGTGCAGGATTTGTGTAATAGCCAAAATAAGTTGTGCATTGTTGTGTGTAGTAATCCAGAAGAAAGTGAGCTGAGAAAGATGACCTTAAGGAGTTCAGGGATGGTGGAGACAGCAGATGAATTTAGAACAATGGGGGGGGGGCATGGATAATTTTAGTCAGAGTAGCTGACTGCTCTGTGTTACTGACATCAAATTGAAAGAGAAGAGTAAATTCTGCATCATCATTATCATCGTTTAACGTCCGCTTTCCATGCTAGCATGGGTTGGACGATTTGACTGAGGGCTGGTGAATTAGATGTCTACACTAGGCTCCACTCTGATTTAGCAGAATTTCTACAGCTGGATGCCCTTCCTAACGCCAACCACTCTGAGAGTGTAGTGGGTGCTTTTACATGCCACCGGCACGAAGGCCAGTCAGGCGGCACTGGCAACGGCCACGCTCAAAATGGTGTATTTTACGTGCCACCTGCACAGGAGCCAGTCCATCGGCACTGGCAACAATCTCACTCAAATGTCTTTACAAGTGCCAGGAAGGCGACGCTGGGCACAGGTGCCATCACGATTTCACTTTTGCTTGCCCCAACAGGTCTTCGCAAGCCAAGTTCATATGTATAGATACATATTTCTGAATTAAGATGGAATATAGTATAGCCTGGATAGATACAGGTTCGTCAAAGACAGAATGAGTGTTGTGTCCTGCCTGTTAGGCAAGCTTATAAATTTATGATTTCGAATCTTTGACAAGTTAGTACATTGTATCTTTGAGCAAGGCACATCATTTTATGTTGCTCCAGTCTACTAGGTTGAAAATAAGTATTAGCTCATAGCAAAGGCAAGGGTATTGTTTTCAGTCATGTTTGTTTGTCCATGGACAAGATATCTCAAGAACCGCTGGATGGATTTGGATGAAACCTTCAGGCATGTTTGGCCTCGTGACTGGCATGAACTGATTAGATTTGGGGATTGATCCAGTACCGGACAAGGATTCTGAATTGTTTTTCTGGGTTTTTTACTTAATTTTTGAGAGCAGTCAGGTTTGTTTTTAGCATTCTCGTCTTTGAGAGCAGTCTAGTTTATTTCAGATATTCTCATTTAAAAAAAAAATCATCTCTGGCTAATCGTTGAGAGGACACATTGATGGTGGAGGTTTGCTCTCTCTGAGTGCTCTTGTTTTTATTATTATTATAAAGGCAGTGAACTGGCAGAATCATGAGCATGCCAGGCAAAATGCCTAGTAACATTTCATCCATCTTTGCATTCTGGGTTCAAATACTGTTTGGGTCTTTGCCTTTCATCCTTTTGGGGTCAATAAAATAAGTACCAGTTGAGCACTAGTGTTGATGTAATCGAATTAGCCCCTCTCCTCAAATTAGCCCCTCTCCCCAATATCCTCTTTCTTTCTGTGTCTGTTTCCACCCCAACTATCACATCCTTGGTGATCTATTGAGTTGTTGGCGGGAGAATTGAGAGGATGTCTGACTGCTTGTGACTACATAGAAAGCTAAAGCAATTTGTAAAAACACGGTTCAAGCTATCAGATCATACTAGCTTGTGAGTGATGGCTAAGGTCCATGTAAAATGTAGTGTGATGGGTAGGTTCTAAGTTGGCCTGGAAACTGGATGTTTGTCCAGCGATGGGAGACGTATAAACCTACAAAAAATCTGGTCTTTAACAGCTTGCCTGTTGTTGTTGTTGTTGTTGTTGGCACTCCATCGCTTACGACGTCGAGGGTTCCAGTTGATCCAATCAACGGAACAGCCTGCTCGTGAAATTAACGTGCAGGTGGCTGAGCACTCCACAGATACGTGTACCCTTAACGTAGATTTCGGGGAGATTCAGCGTGACACAGAGTGTGACAAGGCTGGCCCTTTGAATTACAGGCACAACAGAAACAGGAAGTGAGAGTGAGAGAAAGTTGTGGTGAAAGAGTACAGCAGGGTTCGCCACCATCCCCTGCCGGAGCCTCGTGGAGCTTTAGGTGTTTTCGCTCAATAAACACTCACAACACCCGGTCGGGGAATCGAAACCGCGATCCTATGACCGTGAGTCCGTTGTCCTAACCACTGGGCCATTGCACCTCCACTTGCCTATGCTGGTGATATTCTTTAATATGAGGCTTACCTCTTTTGAGGTGTGTATGACAACATTGTTAAAGGTGTTATAGTTGTGAATCTGCTCTGACTACATCCCCACCTCCAGGCTGACTCTTTGGGCCTTATACGCACATTTACACATACATAACATAAATTGTATATACATGGTACTTTTTGTTTTTCCATTTATATATTTTCATCTCTACTAAATTTCTTTTAGGTTGTTTCATATTTTAAAATCTATGCACGGTTCTGTGAGTCAGCTGTGTTTATCTATATGTGAATATGAATTCAAAGCTTTTAGGCTCTGTATGTGTATTCTCTCTTTCTATTGTCTGTAATGGTGTATATCTGGTGTGTAATTGCTATTGTTTACTGTCTCTGTATCTTCCATGACTGTGGTTTTACTGTTTGCTTTTGCAAGTACTCCCTCTCCTCTCCATCTCAGTGGGTGGGGTTGGGAGTGTTGACATAAGAAGAAAGATGAGTTGTTTTGTAAACAGGAATCAAAGCTTTTCTATTTAAAGGTCACCGATGGGGGTCAAACGTAAAGGGTAGCTGGGGTGTATTTCTGAAGTAGAGGCTAGACTGAGAATACATTGAAGTGTATTAGTGATATCCAAGTGTTTGTGAAATGGGTTTATAACTCTACATGTAGGAGACATAGATAAACATTGAGACTTTGGAGGTCACATGTTAATAGTATATGAATGATAATCAAAGGTATTTCATTCATGATCATCCTTTGTATCTAAGACAACTTTATCTAGTGTGTCCTTCCTTTCTTTAAGACAGGAATCTATGATTTTGGAAAACAGGCTGCTGTTTCTAAGTCCCATGGGCCATAGTGTCTACAGTTGTGTCTGTGGGCCATAGACAGAAAGAATTTCAGAATGGACTTGTTCTGTACTTCAAGAAGTGACAATACTGAAATTGATTGTGAAAGCATTTCTGTAACTGACAGTACAAAGTTCAAACCTCTATACAGTGTGAGTTTGGCCCATAATTGATGCACTGACTTTGTTTTTGTTTTCAACTCCATCGGCTTTACTCATTTACTTAAGTCCCTATTTTACACACACACACACACACACACACACACACACACACACACATACATACAGACTTGCACATTATGTATTTGTGCATGATATCAGTAGTCAACTAGAACTTTGTCTTACATTGTAAACTTTCTTCTCTGATATACAATGTATATATCAGGCAGTTTGGTCTATAATCTTTTGCAGACTAAAAAATTAATATCAGCATAAGTGGCAAATACTATATCAAGTTGCTCCCATGGCTTTCCTACTGTTGAATTTCTTTTTACTAATCTTTTCTACCCCTTGTGATCTTCGGCTTTCTATATACCACAGAACCTTCCCAGAACCAAATATTTGTATAACTTTCTAAGTGTTTCATCGGCTTTGGTTATCCTGGTCGCATTCATCTCCTCTCCAGGAGATGAATGCTATTGATACTCAAAGAGCTCAGTTTCCTTTTTAAAATCTTTCTGACTATTTGACTGTAACCTGTCAGTTGCACATTCCCATCAGCCTGTAGAGGAGTTGATTCTCACCTGATGATAACATATATTTAGGTATAGGCGAGGCTGTGTGGTTGAGAAGTTCACTTCCGAGCTTGGTAATTTCAGATTAAGTTCCACTGTGTGGTACCTTGAGGAAGTGTGCTCCATTATAGACCAAGGTTGTTCAAAGCCTTGTGAGTGGATTTGGTAGATGGAAACTAAAAGAAACGGCAAGCTAGCAGAAACGTTAGCACGCCGGGCAAAATGCTTAGCGGTATTTCGTTTGTTTTTACGTTCTGAGTTCAAATTCTGCCGAGGTCGACTTTGCCTTTCATCCTTTTAGGGTCGATAAATTAAGTACCAGTTATGCACTGGGGTCGATGTAATCAACTTAATCCCTTTGTCTGTCTTTGTTTGTCCCCTCTATGTTTAGCCCCCTATGGGCAATAAAGAAATAAGGAAACTAAAAGAAACCCATCAAGAGTGTGTGTGTGCTTATCCTTGATTTCACATCATTTGATACCATATTTTCCAGCTTACAAGTTGTCATATATAGTGTAAACATCTAAATATTGTTGCTATCTTTCCAAACCTTGCTTCATTTCACATGGAATCTTCAGTCCTCTGAAGTTGTCTTTGTGTATAAATTGACTTATTTTGGTCTGAAAATTTGGACTTTTATGCCAGAAAATATAGTAGTAGTTAACAAGTGTCACTGTGGTATAAATAGTGCCAATCATTTTCAATATTATGAAAATATATCTGGCCATAGGAAGATGTTACTTTGCTTGGAAACAGGTGAGTGTCGGTGATAAGCAGGGGTGTCCAGCCATAGGAAATCTGCTTCAATAACATCCATCTGATCCATGCAGGTATAGAAATGCAGATGTTAAAATGATGATGTTTTATACACACCCCAACACACCACATAGATAATTTCATCTATATCATTTGGAACTACTTCACTTTCTCTGGCTCAATTTTTCCAGGCAGTCTAGATGCTTTTTGTTTCCCAGATTAAATCTTGCTAACTGTAGTCAACCCATAGCCATTGATCATTTCTTCTTATTTATTGAACAGAAATGTAATCAAATCTAGACTCAAACCTAGGTGTGTGATGAAGAAGTTTGCTTCACAACCGAGTTAAATTCCACTACATAGTATTTTTGTGGGGAACTGTCTGATGAAAACTGTGTGGAAACCTGTCTTTACACATACACACACAACGCATGTGCAGTTTTCATCTAAACTGAAATTTTATTGTTTATGTTGTGCCTTTACAAATCAGTGTATAGTTGATACATTATCACTGTATCTATCAGACAGGCTGATTTGATATTGTTTCACAAGTGTCATGAGTACACTATGGTGAAATATGAGGGTGAGTCAGAAATGCAGTTTTTATCTGTATTACTTTCTAACTCACACTTGTAGTGAATTAGGTGGTGATTTCGTTTCACCTAGCTCTGAAATATATTATTTTTTAACACAGTACATCTTAGATAGAAAATGCAACATCTGGTTTTTTTAATGACACGTATATTATATTGGTAAAGTTTTGCTTATATTGAATAATTTGACATATATTTGTCTGTGTATGTATTATTTCTTTATGTTCTTATCTTCCATAACTGACAAATAGTGATGAATGACTGAAATAAGAACTAAGGTTACTATGATTGACTAAAACCTTTGAAGGGAGAGCTTCAGCATGGTCTTAGTTCTGTGAGGAGTAAAATAAAAATGGCAAATCTGTCCGTATTTCTTCTCTCTCTTTTTCTGATCTGTATTTAATATATATCACCTGGTGTTTGCGTGTTGCTATTTTTGGAAGTTTTCCAGACTTAAAATCCTGTTGTAATTTTAAATTTATCACATCATGGTGTCATATCTGTCTACTTTACTTGAAAACCTGCAGCTTTCCTTGTGTACCCCACCCCACCTATCAGCTCCGTTACAGCAGGTGAATGGGATATTGAGGGGGGCTGGTTAAACATTCAAGAGAAAACCCAACTGTCTAAATACCAAATACTTGTGTTCAGCCATTGTTTTTGTTGTATATCTAGGATCATCTCTGTTTGAAGTAACCAGTGAAACTTGTGCCAGTAAAACATATGAAGCAACAAAGACCTCCTAGGTTATATTCCATTAGCACTGCCCCTCCCATCCAAAGGGTCCCACATATGTTGAAACAAAGTAATTTGTTTCATGTCTGGCTGTCCCATGTGTTGTGCATCCTGTTCTATTAACTCTCAGCTATTTGAGACACGATTTATCGTCTGTCTTAGCAGGACATTTGACATGACTGAAGCTGATAAGAGAGCCCCATCCTTGTGTGTATGTGTAATTTGTGATATAGGCACAAGTTTTCAAATATAAATGCTTATATAAACATCAGTACATTCCTGGTATTTTCTTTATCAATTTTGGCAGAATTTGAACCTAAAATGTATGACTGCATACCAGAGACTTAATTTTTCTCTTTGGAGCCAAAAGATATTTCAGCTCCCAAGAACTACTGACGCTCTGCATGGCTCATCTGATCCTTATACCTACATCTGGAATGATGATGTTACTACACATTCTGGGTTACTTTCAGGCATTCTGGATTGCATTCAGACAAGGGTCCCTTGACTGAGTGGCAGTAAATCACTAATGCCCACCTTCTGACCCACAAGTGTGTTGTTTCTTCTCTCAGTCTTGTCTGTTGCTACTATAATGGCCTCATCACTCAGGAGCCTGCAGGCCTTTTACCCTCACCATATAGGTATCCTGACCCACTCGTCTCTCTACTTCATCACCAGTATGGCAGATCCCCTAACCACACAGCCCAGAACTAATTACTATGACCAGTCCTTTCTCCTCAGGACTTTTTGAAATCACTTCCTAGCTCATGACTTTCTGGCAGATGTTGATTTGCAACATTTTAAATTTAACAATAACATCCTCATTGATCTTGAAGGGCATGCAAGAGCATGAGCAGAGTTATTTCATCCAGATTCAGCAAGTAAAATACAAAGGTATATAAAATGCCAAGTGGCATTTTTCGTCTGTTAAGTGATTCTGGCCTATTACAAAATATATAAAGAAAAGTATTGGTATATCTACCAGACAAAGCACAATAGTTAAATATGTTTTAGACATGACTGGTGTTTACCTTGGTAGTTATGTTTTATATTAATTGTGCTAGATAACCAGTGATGTAGAGGAAAGAGCTTCCAATATGTTGGGACATCTGTTGTTTGAAAAATAAGTCCAGTAAATGTTGGTTTGTCTATGATAGAAATGATGCTAGCAGCAGCTGGAACAGTTACTACTACTACTACTACTACACACGTGCATTCACATCCATCTTGGGTTAAAACTTCTCTGTAAAGAAGAGATACTTTTTGTATGTTACCCATCCTTAAAACTGTTGTTAATATACAAGCGTATGTGTGTGTGTGTCTGTAGGGTTGTTGATGCTCAAACATTCTGGTAGGGTTTGAGGAATTTTCTTATGTTTCTTAACTCTAAAAAGGAATTAGTGTGAGTAATGAGTGGTGTTAGTCTTTATTCTACTTTGATCATGTTAGACTGATGTCTTGAAGTGATAAGAAAAATTAACAATGACTTGCATATTCATTCTTAATACATTTGGACAGATTTGAATGCAGATATCCTAATTGCTATTGTGTTTTGTCACAGGACCACAAAGTTTCCTTTATGATGAATGTGTTCATAACACATTCGATTCATGAGCACAAGGGACTCTGAGACAGCCAGTGTTTCGGCATCATTGTGTCTCATCAGTCAGTGGCACTCCAGACTAATGTATCTAACAAGAACTCTTGTTTATAATTTAGTGAACTAAGTCATTTGCTGACATGTAGGTGTAATGAAATCTGCCAACTGATAATGAATCACTGTGCATCATGTATATCTTTTACTTGTTTCAGTCATTCGGTAGTGACCATGCTCAGGCACCACCTTGAAAAGTTTTAGTTAATCAAATCAATTTCGGTGCTTATCTTTTTTTAAGCATGGCATTTATTCTGTCATTCTCTTTTTGTGAAATCATTAAGTTGCAGGGATGTAAACAAACCAACACAGGTTGTCAAGTGGTGGGAGTGGGGGTGCAAACACCGAGCCACACACACGCACCCACATGACAGGCTTCTTTTAGTTTCTATCTAATGCACTCACAAGACTTTGGTTGGCCTGGGGCTATAGAAAACACTTATCCGAAGTGCCTTACTGTGGAACTGAATATGGAACTGTGGTTGGGAAGCAAACTTCTTACCACACAGCCATGCCTGTACGTATGACAATTTATAAATGAAAATTTAAATGGCTTGTAATGGCTGTTGTATATTATTTCACCACTAATGAGACAACTGAAAGTGATCATGGCTACAGGTGTTAATTCTAATTTGTAATAGTGTTAATTGTGCTTTTGCTAAGTAGCCCACCACTAAACTTAGCTATTTAAGATATGCAACATATTAGATTATATTAATTCAGTTGTGTGTGGGGCCAAAGTTGTGTTACATGTGTCATGTCAGGTGTAGTCAATCTCGTGTTTCTGTTAAGTGGCCTACCTCTAAACACATTTTTGGGAGATCAGACATATTAATATGGATTGTTTCAATCGTGTGTGGTACCAGAGTTGTGTTATTTGTGTCATGTAAGGTGTAGTCTACCAGACAGACAGCTTGTGTTACATTAACTTCATATTTTGTTTCTTACCAACCTAGAATTTTAGCAAGGACTTCAGTAGTGACAGAGTTGTGTAGGAATTTGATTTATGTAGAGTAAAATGTTATTTTCATGGGATTAAACTGGTAGGCTAGCGATTACATGGCTATTGTTTCAAATTTAACTGAAGCCAATTGGATCGTCTTAGCTTAACTCACTGTACCTGACTAAATGTAGATAATCATTTTACCAATTAATAGGTGCAGGTGTGGCTGTGTGGTTAGGAGTTTTGTTGCCCAACCACATGGTTTGGGGTTCAGTCCTACTGTTCTGTGCTTTGGGCAAGTTTTTTCTACTTAAATCAACAAGCCAACCAACGTCTTCTGAGTGAATTTGGTTGGCAGAAACTGAAAGAAGCTTGTGTGTGCATGTATTTGTGCTCTATAAAAGCTGGAAGCTGTAAGTGATGTTGTTGCTTGTAAACAAATTCTGTTCACTTTGTGCCTTTCAAAAATGTTTGAATTAAAGAGATTTTGAAAAACAGGAAAAAATTAAAGGGCATCCATTATAAAACAGGGTCTCGTTAAGGTAATGATATATGCAAAACAGAGTAGCATTGCAAGATGGCTGTGATAAAAGTTTTCCCTCAAAGATTTTCTCAGGCTTTCAAAACAAAACTCAGGTGAAAGGATCTCAATCTGAAACCTGATATCTACCCCCTTCTCATACCTCACCAGTATAAGGTTGCCCTGCATTGAGATATATCACTTCTAATCTTAAAATCTAGTTACTGTCCATCAACAAAACAAAAAAAAGGCAGATATTTATCATTCTGTGCTGAGACACACATGGGGTATATTTAGTATGAAATAAGTGGTCATGCCTGTTTTACTTGGTTTGATCATATCTACATATTGGATGGTATTGGTGCATTTTGAAGTTAATTGACATGATATTGATTGTGTTTTATGATTTGTAGAGGTTGATTTTCTATGGCCGAATGTCCTTCCTGTCATCGGTCCTCGTCTGTTTCTTTGCAGTGATGGAGTTTCTCTTTGGCTGGACATGTTTGCACGGGAGATTAGAAATTGACACTGCTTGTATGATGGTGATGCTTGTTTTACAACTGTTGTATGATGTTGAGACGAGAGGACACAAACAGTTTACTGTAGCCCAATTGTGTGTGTGTGTGTGTGTGCATAGGTAGCTATATTCGTGTCTCCTTCCTGGTGTCATACAATAGCAGTAAAATGAACATTGCTATCATACAAGTGGTGGTCCTTTGTTTCCAACCTTCTGTGAAGACATGTCCAACTATAGGGAAATATCAGCTTGCTTGGGAACAATTTAGGAGTGGCAAC
Source organism: Octopus bimaculoides (assembly GCF_001194135.2). Lineage (NCBI taxonomy): Eukaryota > Metazoa > Mollusca > Cephalopoda > Octopoda > Octopodidae > Octopus > Octopus bimaculoides. Next base: position 107,871,884 of record NC_068985.1, read on the forward strand.
AATGAGAGCAGTTAACTAAGGAAAACGTGTCTTAATGAATTCTGTTTCATTTGGTATAAGCAGGAAAAAGTGGATGTTAAAATGATGATGCTGCTTTTCAAACAGTGTATGTGTATGAATGTTTATATTCATTGTTATTTGTATAGTGCAATGTTTGTGCTGTTGGGTAGTCTGGTTGCAATAGTGTTGAAGAGAAAAGGGGTGGTATAAGTGAGGGCTGATTTTAGCAATAGTGACATTAGATGGGGTGGGTTGTGGTGATGAAATCATTGTTGGTTGTGGAGTTTTTTTCGCTATTGACTATGCTACCTGACTGTTTTCATGTAAAGCCCTAACAAACATCTAACACTGTATTCTTATCTCTACCCAGACAGCTTTAATTTCAAACTGTAATCTCTTCATTCTCAGAGTATTTTATATAAAGCTGGACATTGGTTAAGAAGAAGGTACAAAAATATTATGGTGGTGGTATGGATGCTTTTAGAAACATGTGTTCTGCCGTGAAGTTATCACAATGAAGCATTTGATAAGAATTAGTATGTAACTAGTTGATTGTTTTGATGACTCTAGAACAGGGATCAGCAAAGTTCTTATCTCATAGACCCCCACCCGTCATGGAATTGTTGATAACTTATCAACTCCCATCATGTAAGTTTCTAAAACACAATTAAAAAGTATAATTACTACAAAATCTCTTGACTTATAAACAATAATTTCTTCATTTCTTCATTGTTGTACTGCTTTTTACTAAGAAATATGTAAAGAAATTTAATGAAGATACTTAATGAAGTTGAAAAAGAGCAATAAAATTACAAGTGTTTATTGACCACTTAGCTGATCCCTACTATAGAAGAACAAACCATGAGTAAAATTTGGCTGATGGAAACCATGTGGAAGCCCATTGGAGTGACCATTCCAATTCTTGCTTGGTAAACTGAATCCATTGCAACAACACTACCTGGCCCTTGGGTACCTTGTGCAAAATCCACTTTGTTGTAATGATTTTTGGGAAGTCTTTGGTTTGAAGACAACTTTCTCTCTGCTTCCTACAAGTCTTGAAAACTGAAAAAGGGTCATGGACAGTACCCTCCCTCATTTGAGTTAGCCATTAAAAATTGATAGTAGATGGTAACCTTAAAACCTTGTGACCTAAAGTCAGAGGTATTTCAAATCAGGACCTACAAATTTTTGTCTCTTATGTTTTTTTTTCATACTGTAGTCACATCCAATACATTTTGTTTTAAGATGGTAGTGTGGTTTTAGGGAGATTTAGCTGCAATTTCTAGTAGGTTGGGTGACTATTGAGACTCCCTTGGATTGTCAGAATAACACTTGAGTGGTGTGAATATTCAATAATGCTATGTTAGCTGTAGAAGACCATGATGGAGAGGAAAATTGTAAGTCATTCGACTGTAGCTATGCTAAGACATCACTTTAATAAGTAGAATTCATTTAAAATCAACATAATTATTTGAATGCCATGTATTTTATTGATCTTGACAGGTTGAAAGACTCAGCTTTGAGAGAGATCTGAACTCAATTTGGTTTTGATCCACCAGCCAAATAAAAGTTCCAGTGGTAGAAATATGTAACTGGTGTCTTGGTGGTGATGGTGGTTTAGATGTCATTTACCTCAAATTACGTTAGTTAGCACCACTGCAATGCTCTCTAAAATATTTTTATTCCATGACTTGGTTGTGTGGTTAAGAAGCTTGCTTCCCAACCATATGATCTTGGGTTTAGTCCTACTGCTCAGCACTTTGAGCAGGTGTTTTCTACTATATTCTTAGGCTGGCCAAAACTTTGTGAATGGATATAGTAGACGGAAATTAAAAGAGGCCTGTTTTATGTGTGTGTATGTGTGTAACCTTGTCTAGACATCACCTGATGGTCAAAAATGAGCCACATTGTCATACAAGGACGGTTGCTCATTTCTATTCTTCTGCTAAAAAACATGCCGAGCTATGGAAAAACATTACCTTTCTTGGAAACGGGTAAGAGATGATGGCAGGAAGGGTTTGGGAATCTGACCATAAAAAATTTGCATCAACAAATTCTGTTTGCATGCATGCAAGCCTGGAAAAAACATTAAATGATGACGATGATGATGATGATTCATTTGTCTATGAATTATTTTGACTTTTTTTTTCAGTAAATTTCAGGTCAGACACGCTTGTAAATAAATATAGGTTACGCATAAGATTTGATTTGTTAATCTTCCTTCATAACTGAATTCACTACTACAGCCAGTTCTATCCGTATCACCACCCACAACCACCTAACTCCTTACCTATCCCTCTTGATTTATATTTTATTGCATTTCTCTCTTTATTTATTTACATGAATTACTCGACTTGTTTGGTAGTTGGCCTATTTTGAAGGGCTTAGTTGAAAAAATCACCAGCAGTACTTGATGTTTTATTGGCCTTGTTTTTGTTTTTTGTTGTACTACTAAGTTATGGGGACGTAAACAAACCAACACAGGTTGTCAACCAGTAGTGGTAGTAGGGGTCAAACATAACATAACATACAATGGTCTATTCCAGTTTCTGTCTACTGAATCCACTCAAGTTTTTGTTTGACTTGGGGCTGTTGTAGAAGACACTTCTCTAAGGTGCCACACAGTGCGATTGAACCCAAAACCACATTGCTGGAAAGCAAGCTTCTTAACCATATACCCAAATCTGCACCACTATTATATATTTTTATCATCTTGATCTGACTCTTTCATAGTTAGCATAAAGCTGCTACTCCTCCTTAGTCTATAACCCATAGCTACTATCTACCACATTGCCCTGACCTACCTCTACCATCTATCACTGTTACTGACTACATCAGCCTGTCTTACCTCTATAATAACCGTCTACCACTGTTAAATACCACATCACTCTGATCTACTTATATAGTTGCCATATACTACTGCACCATCCTGACTATTCCTAGCTACCATTTACCGTTGTTACATATCACAGCAACCTGACATATATCTACCTCCACAATCAATACTTATCTACCCATGAAAACAGGAGATGTGATAATGCCATGTAGCTGTATGTCCCAACACGCCATGTCCCAGTGTTAGGTTCAGGTCATTCAATGGAACTGGTCTGTAACAGAACTGTTAACAATGCAGCTCTACTTTAATTCTGTTACTACCATTTCTGGTTAGACTGGAAAATGAACAACTGATTCCACACAAATTTATCCAAGTGGTACTACCTAAAAGTGTACTAAAACAAAAGACATGACAACTGTTCTTGGAGTTACATGAATACTTGATCTGTCAATGATTGAATCGGCTAATTCTGTCCAACAACTTATGTCCTCAAAGTTACCATTGAAACATGGTATTGTAGCATTCATTTTGGTTTCATCCCTTCTGAATCTAATTCGCAACAGTAGCCATAGGAAGAAAAGCTGTGCTGTGAGCTGACATAACAATTTTTAACTTAGAGCTGCAGCCAGCTGTGACTTTTCATCCTACAAGCTTAAATGATTTTGTCAGTTTGTACTCTGGTACTGTACTCTGTCCATAACAAACAGAGCAATGCAAAGTTGGCTGTGTGTGTGTGTTTATTAATCACAAGACTGACACAGCATACAGGAGATTAAATATGTAAATAAGATCATACCCAGCCTTATCATGTTTACATTATTCATAAAGTAGTGTTCTTATATTCTCTCAGAGCTTATGGGGAAGTATCTGAATCCTGGCAATGACTTATCCAGAGCCAAAAACAAATCTCTTAGTCAATTCTGTCTCCTCAGCTGCTGAAAACTCTGTCGTTCAACCTGCAGATCTATTTTGATCTATTTTCATAACATAAATATATATCTATTAAACAAATGACGGTGACTTTGTTTACAAGTATAATTTTGTAAGTATTACATGCTCCAGTTATATATATATATATATATATATATATATATAATTTACTCTTTTACTTGCTTCAGTCATTTGACTGCGGCCATGCTGGAGCACTGCCTTTAGTCGAGCAAATTGACCCCAGGACTTATTCTTTGGAAGCCTAGTACTTATTCTATCAGTCTCTTTTGCCGAACCACTAAGTTACGGGGACGTAAACACACCACCATCAGTTGTCAAGCGATGTTGGGGGGACAAACACAGACACACAAACATACACACACACATAAATATATATATATATATATATACACATATATACAATGGGCTTCTTTCAGTTTCCGTCTACCAAATCCACTCACAAGGCTTTGGTTGACCCGAGGCTATAGTGGAAGACACTTGCCCAAGGTGCCACGCAGTGGGAATGAACCTGGAACCATTTGGTTGGTAAGCAAGCTACTTACCACACAGCCATGTATGCATGTTATATATATGCAAGCATGGTTGTATTAAGTTGATTTCCCAACCACATTGTATTCAGTCTCACTGTGCAGCAACTTGGGCAAATGTTTTCCTATATGTCATTGGCCTGGTCAAAAAACCCCTGTGAGTGAATCTGGTTGACAGGAACTGAAAGAAAACTGTTGTATGTATATGTATGTTTGTGCGCAGATACACACACGTATATGCACACACACATGCGCGCGTCTTCCATTTACTCCATAATGAAATAAGAGATGTCATATTTGAAAATAAAGGTTAGTAATAGGAAAAGCCTCCAGCAGTAAAGCCATACCTCAAAAATATATTTGTCTAACCCTACCTGTATAGAGTATATATATATATATATATATATATATATATATCTATATCAGTGTCGCCTTACTGGCATGTTAGAAAATCATTTGAGCGAGGTCGTTGCCAGTGCCACTGGACTGGTTCCTGTGCAGGTGGCATGTAAAAAACACCATTTTGAGCGTGGCCGTTGCCAGTACCATGTGACTGGCC
>NC_068985.1:107877364-107882532 GCF_001194135.2 Octopus bimaculoides
GGACAATGGACTTTGAATGATGATGATTTGTATATATATGAATGATAGAAATAGTAGTGCTTGTAGTATTTGCTGAAGAGGCTGGTGTAGTTGATACTTACCTTGAACATCAAAAAGCTGGTGATGCACCTGCTCTTGAGTGGACCATATCAGTTACTGGATGCTATTTAGTTGTTCCTTCATTTTGAGCTGCATGTGTTAGTGTTGTTTCTATTCTCCTGTGCTACATTCAAATGCATGCACCACTGAGCAACCATGCTAGTTAACCTCTTGTTGGATCTGACTCAGTATCTGGTTTCTGTTTTTGTGTGTATCACCAGCTCCCCACTCCTTCTGTGATTTTCTCCAACACTATACTTACATTGATGACCTCTTTAAAACACCATATGATATATATGTCTATATAAAGTATTTACAACGTAAGTGCATATTAAACGGTTGTGTATTTTTCTCATTTTTATTCAAGCAGTTTACATCTGTTATGCATACTGTATGGACACACACAACATGCTCTGCACATTGCCATCCACACCAAACTACATAGTACAGTAACTGGAAAACCTTATCAATAGCTAGCAGAAAAATTACCCTCCTCTGTACCCTGTAAATCTAATATGATAAATGTGAAAACTAATTTGTGTGTCAGTGTGTCACACTTTGACTCCCCTCTCTCACTGTTCAATGACACTTCTACTATTCCTTGTGATGGGGTGAGAGTAATAGTAAGCATAATAAGGTGAGGGCGATGGTGAAGACAGGCAAAGAGAGAGACAGAAAGAAAGATAAAGACATTTAGGGAGAGTTGATGTTTTATTAAAAGTAGTTGTGTTGATGGTGGCAGTTGGAGTAATAATAAGAGAGAGAGAGAGAAAGAGGGACTGACACTGAATCAACATACTGAACACTGATGGTAAATGAGTGATACTAATAGTATGAGCTGTACCTGTGATAGAGGCGGAGGCAGTGGTGATGATGGTGGTGGCGGTGGTAGCTGAGGTGGTCAGGGATGAAGGTGAGAGTCAGCGATGTGAAAGACAGTGGTGATGGTGGTGGAGGGGAAGGCATTGAAGTCAAGGGTATTGATGGTGGTGGTGTCAGACGTCTGAATGGTGTGTGTATGGTAGATGTGGTGGCAACTTTGCAATAAGTTCCAAGTTGACAAATTATATCATTATTTTGATGAAAATTGTTCATGTAATATGTACTCAATGCATGAAGTGTCATTGTTGGGCCCAAGACCTAATGAAGAGCCCTTCATAGGAGCTAGCTTAAAAGCCGCCCTATTGGGTGGCTTTTGAGCTAGTTTTTTATAATGGCTTATTCATTACATTGCTAACCTATGCATTTTTTCAACAACAAATGATTGCCCATGCTGACATCCAACTATGTCAGCCAAGGGGCTGTGCAACAGCAACAACCCTTTCACAGTATACACATATCTTGGTCTGTCTGTCTGTCTGTCTCTCATATAAATGTTTTATTACAAGGTGTGACATCTGAAACAAATGGACCAATGAATTTATATTTAGAAATAGTTTTAAAGAACTATTTAGAAAAAAAAAACTGGTGTGTGTGTGTGTGTGTTATTGTGCCAATGTAGTCACATTCCTGCCTATTAGTGTATGTGTGTGTGTGTGGAAACACTAAGGCTGAAGAATGTTGAGTTATATTGTCACAAGAGTGGCTTGGCTAGTTAGCTAGAATTTATTGTTCTACTGAATGGTACAGCTTGACAAGTATACATTCACAGGGTTTACGAAAAAAAAACATGTTGTAAACTTTATTGGTGGAAGGTAGCTCTGGTGGTACTGGTAGGCCAAGAATGACTTAGAATAAATGAAGTCGGATCTGAGAATTTTAAGTCTCTGACAAGATGATAATGGGTTGATGTATGGCGATAGGCTGTTTCAATCCAACTGATGTCACAAGAAAAACAAAGATAGGTGTGTGTGTGTGTGTGTGTATTTATATATAGGCACAGGTATAGCTGTGCAGTTAAGAAGCTTGCTTCTCAGCCTTGTGATCTTGGGTTCACACCCATTGCGCTGCACCTTGGGTATGCATCTTCTATGTAGTCCACAGCCTTGTGAGTGGATTTGCTTAGATGGAGACTGTATGTACATGTGTTTGTGTGTACCCTTGTCTTGACATCACGCGATGGTTGTTAATGAATGTCACCGTGATATGAGTAATGTTCTTTGTGTCCAGTCTTATTTGAGAAAAAACATGTTTGGCTATGGAGAAATATTACCCTGCTTGGAAATGAGTGGGGGCTGATGACAAGAAGGGCATCTAGTCATAGGAAAATCTGCTTCATCAAATTCTGAGTTAAACAAGCAAGGAAAAGTAACTATTATAGGTGCAGGAGTGGCTGTGTGGTAAGTAGCTTGCTTACCAACCACATGGTTCCAGGTTCATTCCTACTGCATGGCACCTTGAGCAAGTGTCTTTTACTACAGCCTCGGGCCGACTAAAGCCTTGTGAGTGGATTTGGTAGACGGAAACTGAAAGAAGCCCGTCGTATATATGTATATATATAAATATATGTATGTGTGTGTATATGTTTGTGACTGTGTTTGTCCCTCAATATCGCTTGACAACCGATGCTGGTGTGTTTATGTCCCCGTAACTTAGCAGTTTGGCAAAAGAGATCGATAGAATAAGTACTAGGCTTCCAAAGAATAAGTCCTGGGATCGATTTGCTCGGCTAAAAGGTGGTGCTCCAGCATGGCTGCAGTCAAATGACTGAAACAAAAGAGTGTTAAGACTGATAATATTGATACACACACACACACACACACACACATTAATTTGGCTACCAGTTTAAGGCCACGAGTGATTTATAGTTAATGAGTCAGAGGATAGATAAAAATGGAGATTTGCTGTTGATCGGTTTTTAGTCTTTTTATAAAACTGTGGTGTTGCAGAATGGTTTACATTGCACAGTGGTTGTTACAGAAGAGTTGGAATAAGGGAATCTGAAGCTACTTCATTACTCAATCTTACATGAACCACCACTCCCATCAGTGATTTAAGGGAGGAAAGATATTTACCTTTGAATATTGCTGGCCTTGCATGTTTAGTGCAAAATCTGATTTTGAATGTGTTGAAGAAAAAGTTTTTGCAAATCAAAATCTGCAGTCCTGTGAAAGATTAAGCGCAGATAATACCTACAAATGTGTTTGTTTCTTTGATACTGGTATCTTTTATTGTCGTCAGATTATTGTGAAATTGGCAATATTGCAGAAATGTTGTTTTTTTAATGTAAGTAGCCATTTCTGCTAAAAACTATTGTGCTTGTGTTGTTAGTTAGTTACATGATTAAAAACAGGTATTTTCAAAAAGAGATAAAAGGAAGAAAGATGTTGGTAGTAAATTAAATGCAATTAATAATTAATTCTTTTATTGACTACAAGGGATAATTAAATGCAATTAATAATTTGTTGTTGGCACTCCGTCGCTTACGACATTGAGGGTTCCAGTTGATCAACGGAACAGCCTGCTCGTGAAATTAACGTGCAAGTGGCTGAGCACTCCACAGACACGTGTACCCTTAACGAAGTTCTCGAGGATATTCAGCCTGACACAGTGTGACAAGGCTGACCCTTTGATTTACAGGCACAACAGAAACAGGAAGTAAGAGTGAGAGAAAGTTGTGGTGAAAGAGTACAGCAGGGTTCGCCACCATCCCCTGCTGGAGCCTCGTGGAGCTTTAGGTGTTTTCGCTCAATAAACACTCACAACACCCGGTCTGGGAATCGAAATCGCGATCCTATGACCGCAATTCTGCTGCCCTAACCACTGGGCCATTGCGCCTCCACACAATTAATAATAGATGTAGAAATACAAACATTACAAAAAGAATTTTTTGTGGCATATTCATGATGAAATTTATTGGTAAACTGAGCTACCCCCATCAGAAATAACATACCCAAGCATTGCATGGATTTTAACATTTAGAAACTGTTAGCTGCTCCCTTTTGCTTGATATACTTATGAATATGGTGGGTAATTCTACTGATCAAAGTCAATGGTAAAAATTGTAAATACATGGATAAAGAGAGAATTCCATAGTGGAACTGTTTTGAGGTGGAAGGATTGGCATAGTAAGCTATAAAGAGCAATAAGCATCAGTTCCTGAAAGATAACCAGACACACTCATACATATATATACATGACATGTTTTCACATGATTTCTTATTTCTTTATTGCCCACAAGGGGTTAAACATAGAGGGGACAAACAAGGGGATTATGTTGATTACATCGACCCCAGTGCGTAACTGGTACTTAATTTATCGACCCCGAAAGGATGAAAGGCAAAGTCGACCTCGGTGGAATTTGAACTCAGAATGTAAAGACAGACGAAATACCGCTGAGCATTTTGCCCGGCGTGCTAACGTTTCTGCCATGTTTTCACATGATTTCTGCCTATCAAATTCACTCCCAAGGCATTGGTTGGCTTGAGTCTATAGAAGACATTTGCCCAAGGTACCGTGCAGTGGGACTGAAACTAAAACCACTTGATTGCATAGTGAACTTCTGAACCACCCAGTATTACCTACACCTGTCAACATTATATATTCAGTGGATCAAGTAAGGATGTAAGCGAACTGTATTAAAGGTATTAGTGTGCTGGAAAGAGGATATTATAAGTATGGCTATGATAAGTGAATGAGTGAAAATGCATTGTGTGAGAAAGACAGCAGAGGTAAAGGAAAGAGGAAAGCTGGGGAAGATGGGAGCAGAGATGATGATGCCAAATAGCAAGATGCTAAGTTTTCCAAATGAGAGAATGCAAAATGAGAGAGCGTTGTATGCTGTATGGCAGACCTAGCCAACCCTCCCACCATTGAGAAATGATTGCTGAATTCAATAAAATTTTGAGGAAGTGGTTAACTTGGTGAACAGCATCAAACAAATCACTTGCTAATATCAGCTCCTCCTCCTCCTCACCCCACCACCACCTCCTGCATTGAACAATAGCTGTCACAAAAGCATATCAGTGTTGCTGTTTGCTGATGCTGATTCCCCAATACAGACAATTGAAGAATTTCCTTCTAACTTTTGTTCTCATCTAAGTATTGTTCTATCAATGGCAGCAGACTCTCCCACCTGATATCAAAGAGAGAAATGGTAGTGGGGAGGGCGGGTTAAGAAAAAAAAAAAA
>NC_068985.1:107882852-107906059 GCF_001194135.2 Octopus bimaculoides
TATATATATATATATATATATATATATGTAGATGTTTGGCGTCTCTTAGAAATGTTTTTGTGTATGTTTTATGTTACTTGTATGGTATAAGTGCAGATGTGGTTGTATGGTTAAGAAACTTGCTTCCCAACCATAAGGTTTTAGGTTCAATTCCAAGTCCATTTCTCTGTCTCTCTGTCTGTCTGTCTCTGTCTCTCTCTCTCACACACACGCACGTATATATACATATATTCATTCATTCATTATGTCATAACTAGTAACACTGCTAAATACAGTAATAACCACACCACTGTATTGGAAATATGACTGGAAGCTGTTACTCAACGCAGTCCTTCTTTTTTGAAGATGGTAGGATAGGATTTGAGGGAGATTTGATTGCTATTTGTAACAAATTTCACATTTGTATAGAGGCTTCCTTCTTGGTTCAAGCTGGAGTTGGCAAAAGACTACCTGTCATACATTGGTTTCTTTCACTTAATCTTCTCTATAGAGAGGAGGGCAGTGCTCATGAGACTTTTTCCAGAGTCCCTGAGACTAGTGAAAGGAAACAGAGAAAGTTATCTTCAGATTGAAGACCGGAACCAGATGCTTGCAACAGAGTGAACCCCACTAAAAGCATCCAAAGAACAGGTATTAACCCCTTTGATACTGACCCATCCAGGACCAACTCTGGTTATATAATAAAAGCTTCCTGTTTTAAAAAGTTAATCAGTTACAACCTTCCATCAAAATTTCATGTTAATTGAAGTTCCAACCACTAGATGATTGATGAGTTATTTCACTAAACTCATTATTTTCAAAATTAATTGAAATAATGGCAGTGTATTTCAACAGAAATATGGTAACAAAAAAAGATTAAACTGGGCAATGTTGTGTTAATGACATAAAAACTTAGTTATTGATATTCTTCAATTTGTTAGTTTTGTAACTCAACTACATTAGCTTCTGTGTTGCTACAACCATACAGGGACAGCCTGGTGTATTACTATTATAAGTATTACCAAACTGCCACTGCTCTACAGCACCAAATCATTACAGAAATCACTGACTCTGACGTGCATATAGCACCCTCCACTACTGCATATAATATTTTCTTTACCTACCACAGAACCTGCACCATTCAGGATTGAAAATAAAATACCAGTTTCCCCTAGAATTTGATAGGTTTGTAACTAAACTATAGTTTCTGACATATGCATAAGGCTAGAAATTTTGTAGGTGAGATTAGTTGATTAGATCAACTCCAGTTACAATCTGGTACTTACGTTATTGCCTTTGAAAAGATGAATGGTAAAGTCAACCTTACTGTAATTCAAACTCAATATGTAAAAAAAAAAACAATACAACAAAGTGTTTTGTCCATTATGTTCATTATGTTACTGTTTCTGTCAATCCACTGTCCCATCCCCCACCTCTAAACAGGGTAAATGTTTGCCCTATCTACTCTTTACATAAACTTTTTCCCTTTGGTATTTATGTGTTTGTGTGTGTGTATCATTTTATATATTCTGTGTGCATGTACACACACATACACATTTAAAATCATTCAAATCTGTCTCAGATTTTGTACACTCCCAAGAGATTGGGTGGAATAATTCTAGAGTATCCAGTTCTATTCCTCCTCACCCGCTTTGGCTAAAATACCACTGGCAGCACTGTGAGTTGCTTACTCTTTAACTCTGCCTTTGTCTCTCACCAACCATTCCCTTGCTCTCTGTCTCTCTATCTCTCTCAATATACACACATATCACATATGTCCATTTATATCTCTGCCAAAACATTTTTTTCTTTTCTTTTCTGACCTTTTCAGTAGATAACATTAGATATCAGACATATTAGAAAGACCAGCCACTTCTACTTAATTTTTTTTCTGTCAGTGTCCAGTTATCATTTACCTCCTCCACTATAATTGTTTCTCTATTTAGCTGTCCCTCAGGGCAACAAGAGAAGAAAAATAGCAAACAGCCATCTTGATACCATATTCCACATGAGAGCTTAATATTTGCATTAAACCAATGTAGCATTTACTTTGGCTCTCTGCAGGCATCTGCTTTTATACCCCACTTCCTATCATTTTAGTTGTCAGAGGATTCTGAGCCTCACCTTGTTTTCCATCACCTAATTCTTACCTCACCACCCCGTGATGATTCTTAGTTGTGTTGCTATGTATGTGCCAATATAGCAGAGAAATAATCAACTACGTATGATACTGGTCTACAATCTCATTGGTCTTAAATATGTTTTGCTATCCAAAAAATGGGCTGTTTTGTAGTTTTGGATAGCACACATCATATAGCTCTTGAAGCTCATGCTAGAATCATCATCATTGTTTAACGTCTGCTTTCCATGCTAGCATGGGTTGGACGACTTGACTGAGGACTGGTGAAACCGGATGGCAGTTTCTACGGCTGGATGCCCTTCCTAACGCCAACCACTCAGAGAGTGTAGAATAGATTGTAATATTTCTGACGAAAAGAAAAAAAAAAAAGCATTGCTTGTTTCACAAATGAAAATTCATGAAGGGGTTTTGTTGACTGCTAGGTCGTTGTTAGCTGATGAAACCAGTGTAAAAGAAGTAAGCCTAGATGCAATGGTTTTTAGGGAAATTCAGTCCAGTTTAGTGTTCCATAATCTTGTTCTCAAAGAAAGCCCTGCATGTAGCTTTGAAGGAGGACATGAACTAGTGTCATTGACCCTTGTAATTGGAGGTTATATTTACCACTGACCATCAAAGGATTTCTCCTAAGAGCCTTTGTACATTTTCTTTGGTGATCATCTGACATGGTCACCAGTAGAGAGTTTGTTGTGTAGTACAGTCTTGGACAAGCAATAATCTTCCAGCTTGGAAACATGCCCTGCCCAGCATAATGGTGGTTGTAACATGCCCTGACCAGCACAGTGGTGGCTGTTGGTTACATTTTGCCTGTTCAAGGATTTCAGTGTTTGATAATAAAGTTACTCCAGTGAATGTTAAGGATGTTGTAGATGCAGCATTGCCGGGAGTGCTCAAGAACCATGGTGATAGTAGTTAACCAATGACTTATACAGAATAATGATTAGTATAACAGCTCTGAACATGGTGATCTTTGTAATTTTCCATAGATGTTTGCTATTCCAGACTCTTTTGTGTAGTCTGCTGAATGCACAATTTAATTTAACCTGCCTTTGGTTATCCTCTTTGTTGATTTTAGCACTGGATGTGATAGTGCACCCCAGGGAGCTAAACTGCTGGGCCATCTTCAGATCTGTTTTGCTGATAGTAATGTAAAGATGGTTATAACCTTCCTAAGGTGTAGGCTAGCAGAGGACTTCTGTCTTCTTCAAGCTGTCTTTCAGTTTGAAGAGTTCAGCAGCTTCTGCAAAGCTGATGTTATATGTTGCATGGTTGACCCTGTATAGGTAACAAGCACAACATAGTCAACAAAGTGTAGCTCCCATTTTGGAATAATCTGTCCAAGAGGTTCTCTTCTACTAGTCACCTGAAGTTGAACAAGCTGTCATTGATGCAGTATTTGATGTAGTGATCACTTTCTTCATTAAGGTCTTCTGTGGCCATTATGAATGTCATGTAGATGAAGAGAGAGAGAGAGAGAGAGTATGTATAAGGAGACTGTTTCCTATTAAGGGCTTTGAGAACTTGTTGCTGAGTCTAACTTGTCAAAGCTGATCTGGTTATAGTGCTGGATATTTGGTTGTGCCAAAATGTAACAATCTCAATGGCACTGATGAAGTGTTGCTATGAACACAGCAAAGTAGGAAAGGCTATTTTTTTTTTTATTATTCCCTGTCTAGCAAGTCAGACATTTGTCACACAGCATTCACTACACTGGGAACAAAGTGATGTATTGCATTTTCATCTTCTCTGAGTAAGCAACCACCCCAATATTGTGTGTTCAGGGAAAGTATGATTGAGTGTTTGGTTAAGAAACTTGCTTTCTGGGTTCAATTCCACTGCATGGTGTCTTAGATTAATGTCATTTTCTGTCAGCCTTGAATTGATGTATACCATATGAGTGAAACTGGGTAGATGAAAACTGTATAGAAGCTTGTTGGATGGATCCTACCTGTTATTGAAAAGGTATAGCCTTGTCAACATGCTGTGTCATGCTGATTCTATCTGAGAATTACATTGATTGCACGTGTTTGTGGAATGCTCAGTTACTTACACATCAATTCAAAGCAGTTGATTAAACAACTGAATCTTCATTGTTAGATGGTGGAGATCCACTACCATATATATATGTGTGTGCGTGTGTATTTATTTCAAGTGTAGAAATTCAGTGAAGCTTACTTATTGCTCAGTCTCCCTGTGGGAGCTGTCTTCAGATATAATCTAATCATAATAATTCTAATTTTAGTACAACACTTTTCAGTTTGTAGAGAGATAATCTATTGAGTTGGTACTTAATTGAGTCCTTGGAGGGATGGAAAGCAGAGTTGACATGAATGGAATTTGAACTATATTACACATACTAAGGTATGTAATTTAGACCCACCACCACCTGCCACAAGGTAGTTAGTCCTGCAACACTCTTCTGTTTCCTACACTTCATCAACTTTCTAATCATAATTTCTTTCATTGGCACAAGGCCACCAGTTTGTAAGAGTTCAACTTCAGTTACAACTGGTATTTATTTTATCAACATCAGAGAGATGGAAGGCTGATTTGAGTAGTACTGATAATAATAACAACAACAATATTTTTTTTTTTAATTATAAAAGAGGCACTTGAATAAGGGACAGTGGGAGTTTCACATCAAGTGAGTGAATTAGTGACATACAAGAAATAAGATTAGAAACTGTTGGAGAGGAATCCATCCATAAAATCAGCCCCTACACTTGACTGGCGTTTGTTTTATCATTCCCGGAAGTTGAAACCCTGCATGATTTTTAACTCTGTGAATAAATAACAATAATAATACTTGGTGCTGTATCGAAGTAGGTTGGCAGCTACTTTAACAGTTTTGTTAATATGTTTCTGTTGAAATACACTGGCTTTATTTTAATTAATTTTGAAAATAATGAAGAATTTTGTAAAATTAACTTTGTCGTAATTAAGGTGGTGTTTGGAATATAAATTAGAATAGCATTTTAGTGGAAGGCTTTAATTTAGATCACTCTAAAACAGGAAGTTTATATTACAGAAAAGAAATAGAGGCGGTCTCAGACGGGTTGGTATCAAAAGGGTTAAAGGAACCGAAATAAAGAAAAAAAAAAAGCTGTAATGCTACTTTTTGAAATAGCTTCTAATTAACGAACATGGTGCTGTAAGGGATTTGTACATAATCAAAGTCAACAGAATTGTAGTGCAATGTAATGGTTTTACATTCACTGATCTTAGCTTGCTTCTGTGGGGGGTAGTTAATGTTCAGTGAAGCACATCTAACAAGGCAGGAAACTTAGCAAATAGCTGATAATAGTAAGAATTCCTTAGCCTAGGTTAGATAGTACATTGTGTGGTGCGAGTATGTAAGTTCATACTTGTGTGTGTACACGCGCACACTTACACGTGTACACATACACGTGTACTCATACACGTGTACACATACACACAGATGTATTAATATTTTCTGAATACTCATGAACTTAAGAGATAAGAGGTAAAAGCAAACAATATAAATAAGCTTTATAGTTTAACTTCATTTCCTGTGAGGTGCAAGCTCCAGGTATAAGTTTATTTTCCTTTTCCTATCTGAGTCAAGCTGATTGGGGATCCCCTCTTGCAATGAAAATGGTGAGCTAATAAAGAGAATAATTGGGTGGGGAAGTAGTTTCACAGGAAATGGCATGGACCTTAATATAAAGCAGTGACTCTTTCATCCCGTTTTTGCTCATGATTCCAGTTTGAACCTAGATTATGTCTGTCTCTCACTCCACTTTCATAGATGCTGTTAGTTGAAAAAACAAAAACAAGACTTTTACTATTTGTAGTGTTTATCGTTGCCATATCATTGAAAAACAAAATGTTTTACTATAAACAACTGCTTCTATGCAGATAAAATTGTGCTTTTGCAAACAAAATACTAGAAAAACATAAAACCATGTTGTGTTGAGGTGGATGTTGTTGTGTAGCCCCAAGTCAGACCCTGAATGAGCAGTCATAGGCACATTGGTAGTTCACTGAATAATAAGGTGCATCAATCATATCATTGTCCCAGTCACAACATGTCTCCATTTAATTGGAGAGGAATGAAGGTAGTATGCTCTGTTGGATTTGCAACATCAGTGTGCATGACTGATAAAAGCACAACCGTGTTGAGAGAAAAGTTAGGTATCAGAGGGATACCTACTAAGTGGGAGAAGTAAAGAGTATTATATGCACCTTCTTAACTTAAGACCATCTGCACTTACGACCATCTGCACTTACGACCATCTGCACTTACGACCATCTGCACTTACGACCACAAAAAATAAAGTGTGGAGAGAGGTATCCCTTTCAAGATTTTATTGATTATGGACAGTGCCCCTGGCCACCTGCCTCATCTAGATGACCTTCATCCCAGTGTTAGAGTGGTTTTTATGCTACCTAACACAACCACTGTCATCCAACTCATGGATCAGGGTGCTGTTTTAGCAATTAAGGCTTATTCTCTCAAAACAACATTCACACCAGCTATTGAAGCATTTGATTCTGATGCAGATTTATCTTTGTGAGGCTTTTGGAAGCAGTACAACATTCTTCAGTGCATCAAGAATATTTTGACTGCATGGGAATGTGTACCAATGAAGTGTATGTCAGGAATTTGGAAAAAAGTGTCTCAAATGTTATACGAATACATTTGAAGGGTTTGAACAAGAAGAGGAGCTAGAAGTGATTAGAGAAGCCTCGGTTAAACTTGCAAACAATCTAGAATTAGAATGTGAAATAGATGTAGAGGAATTGCTAAATTGTGAAACAAAAGAACTTTCAGATGAAGAGTTGAGTGAATTGGAAGCACACAGATTGACAGAAGGAAAAGCGAGAGAAGATGATGAGCCAGGAAAGAAATTCATGGCAAAGGGTTTATCTGATTCATTTTCACAATTGAAACAAAGCAGTTTTGAAGCAATGGACCCTAATGTCAAATGCCTTGCAAAAGTTGAACGTATCATTCAAGATGCTATGTGTTGTTATCGTAAGATATATGACAAAAAAAGAAAAAAAAAAACGCTATTCAAACAAAGCTCACCATGTTCCTCAAAAAAAAAACATCTACTTCAACCCATGAGGATGACTGAAGATAAAAAATTTATTTTCAATTGCACTTTTTTCACAGGAACAATTTTTTTTTATTGTATGTATGCAGAATTTCATTTGTATTAATTTTTACATTAATTTAGATGGTATTTTTGTTTACAGTACAGTAGAGTACATATTACGTATTTTTCACATTATGTACAATAATTATGAATTAAATTTTTGTGCTTTATATTTTTATAACCCATTTGAATGAAAATAGTGTTGAAAAATATAAATCTGACATATGACCAGGTCGACTTACGACCTGTCAGTCAGTCAATGGAACCTGGGCTTGTAAGTTGAGAAGGTGTATATGTATGGGTGTAAGTTTTTATATATAGTGACAGGTATGGAGGATATCAACATAGACTCTCTTATATGTTTTGCAGTGGCATGGGAAAAATCATTGAAGTATAGGTCAAAAAGAGTTGGTCAGAAGAGAGATCCTAATGCTGTTTTTATCAAGAAATTGTAGGCTCTGGAAATAATGTTCTTATGTTGGCCTTGTGAGTAGTTTGCTAGCCAGCAATTTGTGTTGCTTCTTAAGGTAGTGTCGAGTATTTTTATAAGAGTGGATGACAGAAAATGCTGTTGTTGGTGTAGGTAAATTGTGTTGTGTAAATACTTTATAGACTTTGTAAGACTCTTATTTCTATAGTTGTTTTGTTTCTATAGTTTGCTTTGTACAGACTTGTAGATGCTGTTCTCTGGTGAAGTTCATAGCTTCTGAGAGAAATATTTCTGTCAAATGATTGGAATTTTAATTGTGACCTTGTTTAAATTTTTTTCAAGCTGGTAAGGTAGTATGTGAGGAAGATTTGAAATTTTTTTTACAAGTGAGTGATGGCACATATTTTCTCAGGTAGATATAATAGCTGACTTTGGGGAGGAGAGAAAGAGAGAGAGAGAGAGAAAGAAAAAGAAAGGCTAGGTACAGTTAATAAATTTGATGGGAAAGAAAGTGAAGATTCTTAAGAAGGCTTTTGATTAGGGAGTGAGCTTTTGAATGTTGTCTATGATGCCTGAACCATAATCAAGGAAAATTAGGATAAAATTTCATTTCTAAAATATACATTTAAATTATTTGTCCAGATCATATTTTAAATTTGAAAATTGTGTATTGATAAAGGACTATACATATTTTGGACAATAATGTATAAATGTTATTCAGAGTGAAACTTTGTCATACGTCTGTTATGCAGATGAAACAAGATTTGTTTTTATACTTCATATTGCATATAGCAGTTAAATATCGTTTAGGTGTATATTTATCTATCTTGACATAGAGGAGTCTATGTTAACGACTGAACTTGAAGGAGGAAAAGAAAACTTTTGTGTAAGCATCCTTATTGGTTCACATTGCACTATGGCTCTGCTAGAGCATCACCTTTAGATGAACAAATTTACCCCAGTACTTAATTTTTTAAGCCTGGTATTCTGTCTGACCACTTGCTTTGGAAGCAAACTTCTTTCTACACAGCAATGCTTGTGCTTATATTCATAAGATTTTCACACTTCAGACATCTTACAGGATTGAAACAGTTTGAAACATGTGCAAGAATGTTTCTTACTGATCTCTTTAAGTCCTGGAACCAAGAAAACAATAACAATGTACATTGTCTGTCGCTGACATGTCAATCAGTTCTTCTCAGGTTGTCGGGTAAATTGACAGTTTTTTATTTTTCTTAAAGCCAGAGGAAGGAGAAGTGTGGTCCTTTGACCTTTGTAGGCCTCTGCTAACTGGTAAGACTGATGTTACTGAAGTTCAGTTTGAATTTGTGTAGGGTATTGTTATCATAATTTAATGTCTACATTTCCACACTTGCATCAGTCTGATAGAATTCCTGTTGCTGATCCTCACTTGTTTCCAGCCAATGTCAATATTTCCCATGACCAGACCTTTTTCAAAGGAGACTGGAAATGGACTGGAAATGAATGCTTGCATGATGGTGATGCTTGTTTATAGTCATCAGGTGATGTCAAGATATGGGTACAATGCAAAAAAAAACGTGTGTACACACACACACACACACACACACACAAATGGGCTCCTCAATGTTTCTGTCTATCAAACCCACTGACAAAGGTTCACTAGGCCTGTGTCCATGGCACAAAGCACTTACCCAAAAATGAACCTAGGGCTACATGGTTGGGAAGCAAGCTTCTTAACCATACAAACCACCCTTGTGTTTACTGCCTAAAAATTGGCAAACTGGGAATTCCAAGATTTTGCAACTCTAAGGAGGATGGATTTGGTAAAGTCTTTAGAGTAGCCTCTGAGAGGTGAGACATGGTGGAGATGAAAAGAAGTAGGTGTGTTGAATAGGCGAGGATGGAGATGAAATATGTCTTATTGTTTCAGAGGAACTGAGGCTGTTGTGCATAAGTGAATTATGGGCTGTAGTAGTAGTGGTAGGTGTTGCTGTTTACTGCTAAATTAGACTTATAGTCAAAGACATTCCTGTCATGATCATCCTGCTCATTTTTCAAGTATAGTTCACTGCTTTCTACTGTAACCAATGTGTCCTACTTATTTGTTGATTTTTTTTTTAAGGTGCTTAGTGATTTGAGGGAGAGTTGGTTACTAGTTCTAGCAGGGTGAACAACCTTGTTGACATGATGGAGTTGTTGGTTGGTGCCGTGATGGAATGGTAGTTGTTGTTGTTTAGCCTCAGATCATCCTGATTGAGAAGACTATGGTCATTATAGCTATGAGCAGAACTTAAAAGTTGAAATTTGAAGTTATGGGAGTTTGGAATCAGTAAAAATCTACTTATTCTATATGTAAATTGTAATAGGTTTTGAGAGATTTTGACACAACTTGTTTTGGTGCTGCCTATTTGGTGTTGATGATTCAACAGCAACTTATTTGACATCAAACATTTTATGTTCCTCTCATTTTAATGTTTCACTCGTTTTGATCTTCCTCTAGGCCCCCTTCAACCCCTCCTTCTCTCTTTTTATGTATGTAAGCGTATTTCTCTTTATGTGTTTGAGGAGAGGGTTCACATTGAATTAATAAATTGTAATGTCTCTCTTTCTTGTTCTCTCTGTATGTGTATATTTCTGTGTGTGTGTGTGTGTATGTGTGTGTGTGCCTCCAGTGCATTGTCACCAAAATTGGCTGAATGTCTGGTCAGCTGCGCCAATTAGTGAAGCAGTGATGACAAAGCTATAGCCTTTTAACACAAATGTTAGATTAATGGTGCTAAAAAGTAGCCTGTTGCTAATTCACATTAGCTATGTATGATGTGTACTTTCAATTACTACAAGAAATATATGATTAGTCTAATTACAAATCGGAGTTAGGGTTGGTGGCACCATAAAATAATAAATTGAAGCTTTTGTGCATTATGTTCCATAGCTATGCCCATCCTGTCTTCTATTTTATCTATTTATTTTTAGAAGCTAGCAGGGTGAAATTTGAAGGAAATTTAGCTACTATTTCTAGTGTTCTTGGTATATAGAGACATTCTCTTTGGATCATGGTGACAGCTGTAGAGACTGTATTGTAGTATTGGTATACTGTGTGGTTATGTTTGGTGTGTGTGTGTGTGTTATGGGACATGAGGATTAAGATGTTGCTCAACAGGAAAATTTGTATGGTGGAGTTGTCTGCTGGCTTGGAGAGGGGACAGGGAATGAATCCTTTCACTTACATCAATGTATTTTGCTTTGTTTTGATTTGTTCAATAACTGTTTACTCAAACCTGCTCCCTGCCTTCTCCCTAGTTATTTATGTTTAATGGTATCTCATGACAAGTTGTTGAAATGATGAGTCTACATTTCTCTTTCCCTTTCTCCCTTCCTCCCTCTCTTTCTCTCCCCACCTCCCTGGGGCACTTCTTGAATATCAGTGTGGTTATTGGTGGTGGTGGTGGTGGTGCGGCTAGTGAAAGTTGGCTTTTAAGCACTTGGTCAGATCTCCTTATTAAAGCCATTTCACTTTTCTTTTTGCTGGTCATGCCACTGAGAAAGAGCATGAATGTCACAAGATCCTATTTCTTCCTTCTCTCAAATGTGGGGTCCTGTTTTGCAGGAAACTACTCTGTGTGTGTGTGTGCTTGTGTACATAGTGGGTGAGGGCCATAATATGTGACTTGATCTTGGTATGAGTCAATTTGGTGTGGCAGCATCTAATTTAGATTAATTTGCTGTCACCAGCATGAAATTAATCTGCAGAAACATGACTGTAGCATGATTTTACCCATCTATGTAACATCTGTCCATTTATACCTAATGAAAAGAACACCATTTTCTTAAATTTTACCATTTGCTTACAAGTGCCTGCAGTGCTGTTTCAATGACCACTTGAAGCCATATAACTCTACTTATTTCTCTGTGTGGATGTATATTGAATGTTTACAATATAAATATCTGAGAAACTTAGTGTTTCATTAAAATCATAATATTTAGTTTAGAAGCTAGACGTTTTTAGAAGCCACCTGCTGAGAAAACTGTAACTTTAGTAACATGGATACCGGATTGTGTTTTTGTTCTTTACATGCTAAAAAAAAAAAAAAAAATTGAGCTGATAGCTAGCAAATAGTCTGATTTTTGCTGCATAGTTAGATATATCTGAAGAATATTTGTTTATGTATGTTACCACTCTTGTTATATTTCTCTTGAAATACACTGCAGTTGTTTTAATGAATTTCATAGATAATGCAGAATTTAGAATTACTCTCATTATTAAGGTGGCAAGCTGGCTGGACAGCAAGCTGGCTGGGCAGCAAGCTGGCTGGACAGCAAGCTGGCTGGACAGCAAGCTGGCTGGACAGCAAGCTGGCTGGGCGGCAAGCTGGTAGAATCATTAGTGTTGGACATAATGCCTTTTGGTATTGCTTCTAACTTTTTACTTTCTGAATTCAATTCCTGCTAGAGTCAACTTTGCCTTTCATCCCCCTGGGGTTGATGGAATAGAGTGCCAGTCACTGCTGGTGTTGGTTATATTAACTCATCTTCTCCCCTCAGAATTGCTTGCATTTGGAACAAGTTAACATGATGATATTTTGACGGAGGGCTTTTAAAGATCACTTTAAAACAAAATTTATGCTGGTGCCACATTAAAAGCACCCAGTACACTCTATGGAGTGGTTGGTGTTAGGAAGGGCATCCAGCCAGAGAAGCCAAGTCAGAATAGACAATGGAGCCTGGTGTGATCTCTGGTCTTACCAGCTCCTGTCAAACTGTCCATCCCATGCCAATATGGAAAACGGACGTTAAATGATGATGATATTATAGAATCAAGGTCACTTCAAGACATGGTTGGTATTCGCCTTCTAGCATTTGTGCTGGTGGCACGTTAGAAAATCATTCGAGCGAGGTCATTGCCAGTGCTGCTGGACTGGCTCCCGTGCAGGTGGCACATAAAAAACACCTTTTTGAGCGTGGCTGTTGCCAGTACCACCTGACTGGCCCTCGTGCCGGTGGCACGTAAAAGCACCCACTACACTCTCGGAGTGGTTGGCGTTAGGAAGGGCATCCAGCTGTAGAAACTCTGCCAGATCAGATTGGAGCCTGGTGCAGCCTTCTGGCTTGCCAGTCATCAGTCAAATCATCCAACCCATGCTGGCTGGAAAGCAGACATTAAACGATGATGATGATGAATATTTAAATATCATGCCAAAACAGACAATGGAGCTTGGTGCAGCCCTCTGGCTTACCGGCTTCTGCCAAACTGTTCAACAACCCCTGCTTGTATAGAAAATGCATGTTAAATGATGATGATGAATCCCTTGTAATCCCAGGTAATTTTGTTATGCTTTTATATCACTAATACCTTCGATAAGAAAATGAACTTCACAACTTCCCATTAATATATGGAGCCTTTGTGCCAAATAGTGTTGTGGACATAAAATTAGAAGTGCATGAGGAATGGGTTTAATGTGTGAAGAGTGTCTTGCTTGGAATAATTTAATCTCCCTTTGCACACGATATAACAACAACTGGGTCTGATAAAGTCTCATACTTGAGAGAGTGACTCATATTACGTCTATCCAATGTTGTTTAATACAGTCAAAATATATATAAAAAAAATTTTGCATCTGGATTTTACATTAAATTCTTTCATCTTTAATTGCCCAAATTTCATGTTTGTTGTGTATTTTATTTTATTGTATTTTATTTTTTTTTGTTAATTTATTCTGCTGTGTGGTCTTATTTGATAGATGGTCTTCACTTGCAGTGCTGGCAGGAAATCTGCTGTCTGCCATTTCTCTTTGCGGCCAACTTTTACATCTGTCTGTATGCAAGCACGCATCCATACACTGCTTAATTTTGGACTCAGAGCTGAGGTTTATAATTGTGAAGTTGTGGTGTTCATCTCGTTTTAGTAAAAGCAAGCTGAACTGGAAAAGGAAAATTCTATTGTTAGTATTTCATAAAGCTTACCAAAATTAGATGTTTGTTAAATACCATAAAGGCTGTTAGCATATTGGACGAAATGCAAAGCAACATTTCTTCTAGCTTTAATGTTCTGAGTTCAAATTCCTCCAAGCTCAAGATTACCTTTCATTCTTTCAGGGTTGATAAAATAACTTCCAGTATTGTAATGGGATTGATGTAATTGACTACCTGCTTCCACAAAATTTCAGGCCCAGGCCCTGTACCTATTGTTGAAAGAATTGTTAGGTACCATATTTGATGGCATATAAGCTGCACTGATTCACCAAAAAAAAAAAAAAAAAAAAAAAAAAAAAAAAAAAAAAGTCTCAAAAAAATCACCCTGGGTCCTATATGTGAAGCTGGGCATCCTATAATCTTTAATTTACTAATGTTTTCTTTCTAAATTTGTGCTGTTGAAATTATAGTGTGTCTAATACACCTGTTCATCTTTTATGCCATCAAATGCGTTATTTGCCACATGCAAATTTACAATGTTCATTACTACTGCTGGCACTGCTGCTGATGAGGCTAATGAGGCTAATATTTGTTTCTAATTTAGGCCCAAGGCCAACAATTTTAGGGGAAGTAAGTCAAATCAACACCAGGACTTGACTTATTTAATTTGACCCCCATATTTAACTGGTACTTTATTTAGGAGGATGAAAAGTAAAGTTGATTTTGGTAGGATTTAAACTTGGAATGGAAAGAACTATCTATTAATCTAGGTTTTTTTTAAGAGGATCAGTTGGATAAGTTTTAATCCAGTATTATGACTTCATTAGTGAATTCTGATATCTTTTTCTAACATTGACACAAAATTTAGTCATCATTTGCAATTATGAGCTTGTATCATGTTTTTTTGGTGTCAATGGTTGTGAGCAGACATAGACACACTTATTTCCTAGAATCGTTTCTATGGCTAAATGCCCTTCCCCACACCAACTACTTTACAACATGTACTGGGAGATTTTTTTCGTGGCACCAACACTACTAAAGTTGCTTTGCAATTTACAAGACTTAAGGCCCAAAAGAGTCCCTATAACTAAGGGGGAATAGATGAGGTGGTGTAATGATTCTCAGTAGGGTGACAAGAGAGTGTATAGTATAAAGAGAGGAACAAGTTGATAGTTGTGAGAGGGTAATAGTGAAAAGGGTAACATCATAATGCCATGGATTCAATTCCTGGACCAGGCTGCATGTTGTCTCCTTAAGTCACTCCATTTCATGTTCCCCCCAATCCACTTAGCTCAGTCACTTTGCCTCATCACAATGTTTCCTATAATTCAAAAATTGCATGCTACCAACTTATTGGTGTATTTCTTCATTAACAACCAAACATTTTCAAAATATTTCACTCTGCAGCCTGTCTTCAGTGTTTAGAGTTTCTAAACTGTTTTAAACTAAAACGTAGTAGTTTATCATGTATTTTAGGCAATATTTAAGCTGTTGTTTATGATGATGTTGATAATGATAATGATGTCTGCACTTTTCTGTGTGTATTTTTATCAATGTTTAGTATATTACTGGATGTTTTGGCCTTGGTTCTGTCTTATTTTGGTGTCTGAAATATTTTATCTGATCGTCTTTTATGACTGATATCGCTGCTGTATTTACAGCTAATGTCTAAATGATGTGCCTGTCTTCAAAGTCACTGCTAAATTGTTTTAGCTCGTTTAAAATGTATTTTTAGCTATCCTTGTTACCAAATTAAATACTTCATTATTAAATATTTAAATGTAGACAGTTTGTGCTATGTTATTTCCCTGCTTTACATTTACTCATCTTCTCCCATCTTTATCAGTCACCTCTTCCCCCCCCCCACTCTTTCTTTTCTCCTCTGCTGTTTGTCTTCTATAAAATCTATTTCCTCACTGTTTCCCTCACACAGATGTCTCTATTTTGAGTCACATTCAACTGATAGCTGACATAGGATTCTTTGTCTTCTTACCTGCCAGTCTGTCTGTGTCTCCCCTCTGGTCTCAATGGGTATCAGTTTGTTACATACCTTAATAGACTTTAAAAATATTGGATGTGTTCATATAGTTAAGATGTTTATAAATACAAAGCTAACTGACCACTAGTTTGAGTGAATGACTATGACAATATAGAACACTAAAATCTAAATCTATCTACATAGCTTCTTATTTGTATGGGGTTAAGGGATCAGCCTTTAACTGCATTTGGTTTAATATTATTCTAGGAGATTATAAATTACCTTAACAAAAATATAGACCTGGAATGGTGTGGAGGACTGGAATTGTAGTTGTAACTATTACAAGTTTGCTATAGGTACATCACCTTTAGATGTTTTGTGTGTGGCATATTGTCACAGCCATTTACCAACTGGTTAACCATGTAAGGTGGAGGCGCAATGGCCCAGTGGTTAGGGCAGCAGACTCGCAGTCGTAGGATTGCGGTTTTGATTCCCAGACTGGGCGTTGTGAGTGTTTATTGAGCGAAAACATCTAAAGCTCCACGATGCTCCGGCAGGGGATGGTGGCGAACCCCGCTGTACTCTTCCACTACAACTTTCTCTCACTCTTACTTCCTGTTTCTGTTGTGCTTGTAATTCAAAGGGTCAGCCTTGTCACACTGTGTCACGCTGAATATCCTTGAAAACTACGTTAAGGGTACACATGTCTGTAGAGTGCTCAGCCACTTGCACGTTAATTTCACGAGCAGGCTGTTCCGTTGATTGGATCAACTGGAACCCTCGTCGTTGTTAGCGACGGAGTGCCAACAACTACAACCATGTAAGACATTGTAACTAAATGAACTTCTTTTTCTCCTTTAGGACCTGTAGATCCAGTACGAGTTTGTGGTTTGTCCTGGTGTGACAGGTTGATGGTTTTTTTTTTCTTCTTTTATCTATCAGTTACCAAAATATGTAGCTGATAGATAATCCAGGTTTACATAAGAATCTTGTTCACTGATATTGTCTTTAGGAACAGATGGTAGTATGTTAAGTGCAGATATGGCTGTGTAGTGAAAAAGCTATTTCCCAACTACATGATTTCAGGTTCAGTCTCAATCTCACTACATGGGATATTGGGCAAGTGTCTTATTTAGCCCTGGGCTGACCAAAACCTTGTGAGTAAATATGATGGACAGAAATGAAAGAAGCTCATTCTCTGTGTGTTTATATTTGTGCTATGTAACTGTGGCTATGAATGATGATGAGGTCACTTCTGTCATCAACAACTATGCTCACTTTGTGCCTTCAAAGATGTATGGAATAAGATACCTTTTACATGGAAGACAGGTGAGGGTTGTGACAAGAGGAGCATCTGGTTGTAAAATGATGTTTCAACAATATAATCATCATTTAACATCCACTTTTCTATGCTTGCATGATTCACTTTGAGTTGGATTTTCTATGGCTGGATGTCAAAGCTCATCTGTTTCCAAGCAAAGTAATATTTCCCCATGAACAGATATGTTCTCATAACATATTGGAAACTGATGACACTGCTTGTATGACAGTGATGTTCATCTACAACTATGTGATGTCAGTAGGAGACACAAACACACACACATACACACATGATGGGTGTCTTTCAGTCATCTGCCATGTCCACCCATAAGGCTCTGGTCAATCTGGGGCCACAGTA
Organism: Octopus bimaculoides; assembly: GCF_001194135.2. Classification (NCBI taxonomy): domain Eukaryota; kingdom Metazoa; phylum Mollusca; class Cephalopoda; order Octopoda; family Octopodidae; genus Octopus; species Octopus bimaculoides. Next base: position 107,900,070 of record NC_068985.1, read on the forward strand.
GCAGATATCTGCCTACAGTACTGTACAGCATGACTGAACCTAAAACCATTTCGTTGCGAAACAAGCTTCTTTACCTCACGGCCATCCCTGTGCCTATATGTATGTAATTTTCTACCATTTCCTTTGAATAATGTTATAAAAACAGAGGAATCTTCAGCTAGCAATGGATTGAGGCCCCAGCTTCAAATAAACGAACCCTACATGTATTGAGTACTTGTTCTTTCCTCTTTGTACTTCCAAATACTTGTGGAAATAGTGATTGATTGTTATAAATATGTAAGTGGTTAGTAATGTTGGTCAGTATGCTAGGCTAATCTTATTTACCTGTTGCTTCTCTCTATCTTTAGTTCTCCTTCTTTACCTCTTCGTCTTTCCATCTACCCCCTTCCTCTCTGTCACATTACCACCAGCTGGCGAGATAGAGAAAGGAACACAACAAAGAAATATTTCTTTAGATAAACTCTATAGGTAGGTGTATACAGCAATAACAATCGCCATATGAACCAAAACTGAGAGAGAATCTCAAGTGGCAGCTAGGCAGGTCTTCATAGTAATTATTTACTCACCATTGCTATTTTTTTTTTACTGATGAGCCATCACCAAAACACACACATACACATAGACTCTCTCTCTCTCTCTCTCTCTCTCTCTCTCTCTTCCTTTCTCTCTCTCTCTCTCTTCCTTTCTCTCTCTCTTCCTTTCTCTCTCTCTTCCTTTCTCTCTCTCTTCCTTTCTCTCTCTCTCTAAGGGTGGAAGGGAGATGGAGATTAATCTCTTTCACTCTAGTCTCCTGTTTCTAGTTGAAGTGAGCAATTACATTTCTAACCTAATGATATTTCTCAGCTGGGTGGTGGTGGTGGTGGGGGGGGGGTTAGAGAGAGGTTAGTTGTGTTTTTAATGAATGGCACAGGCTACTGCTGCTAAGTCATGCAACTTGTTGTTTCACAGCACACACACACACACACACAACATAGATGATGATGATGATGATGATGATGATGATACATGGTAAAAGAAGTAAAAAAGGTTAGTTGATTGTAAATCTGTAATGATAGTGTGTTGCTGAATAAATGAGACCAATTGCCTGAATTCTTCAACCTCTACTAAACTGTATTGCGCAGCATTTAAATCTATATTGGTGCTTGGTCTTTCTTGATTGAGGAAGTTATATTTAATAGTTTCATGATCACTGCTATTTGCAACAGCCATTAAACACCTGAACTACAACTATAGCCATGTCTTTTGTTTTTCATTTTTATTTTCTCTTTACTCTTTTTCCTTTTTACGAATTGTGGTTTCTGAGTGCACAGCTTTTGACCTTACTCTTAATTCTACATTGCTTCAGCTAGGTTTGAGATGTTTTGGGTATGATGCTTTTAGCATGGCTTGTTTCAGCACCAACTATTTGGTGTAGCTGACTCAATGCTTATTTGATAGACACTTTAATTTCTCTAGTTATCTCCCTCCCTTCTCTTTTCCCTCCCCCTGTTCCCTCTTTCTTTGTTTATGTGTGAGAACATATTTCCCTTTGTGCTTGAAGACCCGGAAAAGTATTTGTCAATCATGCTGAATTAATAAATTGTATTGTCTCTCTCTCTCTCTCTCTCCCTCTGTGCGTGCATGCATGCTTGTTTGCCTCCAGTGCTAAAAAGTTTTGTTGGCAAAACAAGCTGAATGTCCAGTTAGTTATGCCCTATTGTCAGCATCCAGATAGCTATTTTCAATCATCTCATTCCAACCTGAATTCACTTTGCTGATGGTTTGAATATACACCAGGTCATTTGGTTGTGTTAACATTGATAAACTGACTTCTTAATCCAAGAGAGAATTTCTCTTATGTAATATTTTGACAATTGTAGTCAAGTACTTTCTATCCTGGGGCCAAGCTGTTTAATTTCTTTCTTCTCTTTATTTTGTATCTCAGTAAACTTATTCCTGCTTGCCCTTCCTTGGTTCTTCAATCACTAATAGGTACTAACTTATATTCTCTTATAGTTACCATCAATAACCAAAGTGAGATTGTCTTTCACTTAATTGATTCTTAAGAAAACTGACTTCCCTGGGCTCCAATTGAAAGCATTAGCTTAATTCTATTCACACTCATAGTTCCATAGATAGCAGTTTCGATCTCTAGTACTATGAGTAAAGCAATGTGATGTTAGAAACCTGTTTACCATTTTGTTTACATTTGCATTGGTTTTTCTTCCTTCAGTTCTCTGTTTGAGTCTCACTTGTGTCAATTTTATCTTTTTATCTGTTAAGCATCTCAATAAGAACCTAATATGTTGGTGTTCAATCAATTGATTTTGTTTCTCTTCTGTGAAAATTGTTGCAAATTGCCCAAATCTCAGAAAACATTTGTTGTTATTGTTTGGATTACTGCCCCCCCCCCCGCCATCTATTTTAGTGCTTTGGGGAAGCGGGGAGAGGGTTTGGATGGCTGATGATGGAACAGTTATTTTTATTGTTGAGAATTAATATACATTAAATTAACATACAACCTGTTGTCTGCCTTTCAGGCTGTGACAAGCACAATTTCACACTTTTTGAAATTCTTTTCATCCAGATTATTCCGTCAATTGTAATGCTTCTTTATTCACATTGCTTTCAATTAATAATCATGCATTGTCCCATAACTTTGAGATTTCGATGATGTGTTTGTTTATTATCTTTAGGATACCATTGTTGGGTAGTTGTGAGAAGCCAGATCTGGCCAGTTTGACCATAAAATAAGTAGAATATTTGGACCAGCTTAAATGCTAAAGGATTGTAGTAATAGAGTTGACCAAGTGCTCAAATCTTGACCACTTGATCAGCTGCCTAAGTTATAGTTTGTTGTCTCATGACCTGCTGGATATATAATCTTTTATCTTTTACTTATTTCAGTCATTATTTTGCGGCCATGCAGGGGCACTACCTTGAAGAACTTTTAGCTGAATGTATCGACCTTGGTACTTACTTTTTAATAGCTTGGTACTTATTCTATCAGTCTCTTTTGCTGAACTGCTAAGTTATAGGGACATAAACACACCAACACTGGTTGTGAAGCAGTGGTGGTGGGAGAAACACAGGCACAAAGATACATACATAGATATATGTATACATACATAAATACATACAATGGGCTTCTTTCAATTTCCGTCTACCAAATCCATTCACAAGGCTTGGGTCAAGCTGAAGCTATAGAAGACACTTGCTCAAGGTGCCCTGCAGTGGGACTGAACCCCAAACCATGTGGTTGGGAAGCAAGCTTCTTACACAGCCACACCAAGTTAAAATTCCCTCGTTGTACCCCACCGTATTTTAAAAAAGGAAAATCCATTCCATTCAGCTGTTGTCAATCCACAGCTGGAGGAACACCTCAGCATGCCATTGCTGGCTTATTTCTGCTTGTTGTAGTCTTACCTTACTTTGCTGTCTTGCTGTGGGTTGCGATAGGGTGCTCTTTTTGGTCAAGTAGTTAACGCTGGCGATTGACACTTATTTGATAGGATAGGTCTAGGTGTATTTTTCTTTTACTCGTTTCAGCCCTGGGACTGTGGCCCTATTAGGGCACTGGTAATCAAATGCTCAATCAATTTACATCAGCCTGCCCTACTTATTATGTTGACTAGTTCTTAACCTCTTTGTTACCAAATTTCTGTTGAAATACACTGCTTTTGTTTCAATGAATTTTGCCAAGTTACAAAGAATTTTGACAATAAGTTTGTCATTGTTAAGCTGGTATTTGGAACATGACATGAAATTTTGATGGAAGGTTTTAATTTAAATTTCATCAAAACAAGTTTATATCATAAGACCAAGGTTGGTATCAAAAGGGTTAAATTTCATTGTTTACAGACTCTCGTGTGTGGGGGTGAGATTTGAAATCAGTTTATAAAGGAATGTAACCAAAATACCACAAAATGTTTTGTTTAAAGTTCTATTGATTCTGCCAAAATGATTGGATGGTCAAGTTTACATATTGAGGCATCTGACACCTCACTTACAATATTTTCACATTCCAGCCATAGTTACATTTTAATGGAATTGCTGAAGAGGAATTAATGTTATTGCCAGGAATGTAGTGCAGGAGAATTTGTAGATTGTGACATTGATATTACTACTGCTAACTGATATTACTACAACTATTTGTTGTTATTATAATAATAATAATAATAATAATAATGATGATAATAATAATCTGTTTGTTTTATTTACCACCGGAGCCTGTTCATTTAATATGTTGCAATGGAGTTGGAAGGCATGCGAGGATAGTTACATTTTTTTCTTTTAGAGTGAGGGGTGAAACAAAAATATTGCACATTATATCAAAATTGACATATCGTGTAATATATGATACAATATATTAGAAATTGTGAAATAAACACAAACAAATGAATTTATGCAAATAAATACACCAGTTTGAGGTGGCCGTTGCCAGTACCGCCTGACTGGCCTTCGTAGGTTTTTTGAGCGAGATCGTTACCAGTGCCCCTAGACTGGCTCTTGTGTGGGTGGCACATAAAATGCACCATTTTGAGCGTGGCCGTTGCCAGTACCACCTGACTGGCCCTCGTGCGGGTGACACGTAAAAGCACCCACTACACTCTCTGAGTGGTTAGCGTTAGGAAGGGCATCCAGCTGTAGAAACTCTGCCAAATCAGATTGGAGCCTGGTGTTGCCATCTGGTTCACCAGTCCTCAGTCAAATCGTCCAACCCATGCTAGCATGGAAAGTGGACGTTAAACAATGATGATGATGATGATATCATCATTGTCATTGTTTTAATGATCCCTATTCCATGCTTGTATGGGTCCAGTTGAATTTGTTATATATATATTTTTGTCCTGATGACTTGAAGATTGGTTATGCAGTTTCCATGGCATGTAAGTGATCAATGGACCCCTGCAATGGATCAGCACTCCGAAATGGGACACAGTCAAGGCCAGCAATTTGAGTGGTGGGGTACAGGTGGGGAGACAGACAAGTCGATTATATCAACCCTAGCACTTGACTGATATTATGTTTTATCAACCCTAAAGGACCTTGGTGGGATTTGAACTCAGAAAGTGTCAGAAGAAATACTGCTAAGCATTTTGTCCCATATGTTAACAGTTCTGCTAGCTCACCTTCTAGATGAATATATACAAACATAATATTTGCATGAATACAATTACATCATCATCATCTATACTTTAATACTCTTCTTGTCATCTTGTTTCTTCCTTTGTCTTGAGAACCATGCACCTGGCCTATTTGTTGTTCTATCACTCCAGTTGATAGAAAACATACAAGTCTGGGTCTCTTTCAACTGTTCTTTTGTGGACATACAGAAACCTCAGTTTTCAGCTACACAGAGGTATACTGCTCTCTTCCCTTGGATATTATTTCCTCAGGCAAGAGCACTTTATCCCCTGTAACTTACCTATCTAATACTTTTTATGTTTGCGAGTTGGCTTGTGTTCAATTTTCTCTCTGCCACTTGTAATATTAGCAAAACAGTTTTCTTTCTGTTTTTACCACTTATGTGCATCATGGTGTGTGAGTGAGTCTGTTTGTACAAGTTTTTGTGGAAGTGACTTTATTTTTTATATGTGTGCTTCAAATTTAGTATTTATAATTGTTTTGTTTTTCCAAACTCTGTTATTTAAAAGATTTTTATTAAACTTCTTTAACTGTATCATTTGTTTGTTTCACACTTGTAACTAGCACCTCTTACTGCTACCCCAGAAGAAACCATCTTAAACATTTAATACACAGCAATTAAAAAAAAAAAAAAAATAGATGCAGGAGTGGCTGTGTGCATAGGCGCAGAAGTGGCTATGTGGTACGTAGCTTGGTTCCGGGTTCAGTCCCACTGCGTGGCACCTTGGGCAAGTGTCTTCTACTATAGCCTCGGGCTGACCAAAGCCTTGTGAATGGATTTGGTAGACGGAAACTGAAAGAAGCTTGTCGTATATATATATGTGTGTGTGTGTGTGTTTATGTGTCTGTGTCCCCCCCCCCCC
>NC_068985.1:107906151-107909418 GCF_001194135.2 Octopus bimaculoides
CCCCCAACATCGCTTGACAACCGATGTTGGTGTGTTTACGTCCCCGTAACTTAGCGGTTTGGCAAGTACTAGGCTTACAAAGAATAAGTCCTGGGGTCGATTTGTTTGACTAAAGGCGGTGCTCCAGCATGACCACAGTCAAATTGACTGAAACAAGTAAAAGAGTAAAAGAGTATATGTGTATCTAAATAAATGCATATAGATAAAAACAAAGCAACCCATCTACACTTATGAGAAGCCTCTACCTAGATTGGTTCAGATACTGTACAGTTCCACCCATGTTTTTCTCCTGGTACTAAAACTTGAGGCTCCTGAAACCACCTGTGAACATTGTTGATACTGGACTAGTTTCAAATCCTATCACATCCTCTGGGTAGTTGCCACTTAATAATATATATTGGCTATTTGTGTGATTTTCACCAATTGTTTATCATTTAAATCAGTCATGAGTGTGTGACCTATGGGACTTTGGGAATGGTGTACACCTAAACAAAAAAAAATTGCATTGAATTTTTTTTTACCTGTGGTCTACCTGATAATGAGCCATGCTTCACGTGGCCCACTTCTCGAAAAAGTTACCCATCCCTGGTATAAATGTTCTACAAAGTCGGAGCTTATTCGCTTCTCAATCATTGCATTGTTTCCTATTTCTGTTGTTAGTTCATTCAAAATATTCATTAATTCTTTATTGGTTGTTCAGTGAACTATGTTTTACATGCCTTCAATGTCGGTTTATTTTCTCTTTATCCTCAGTGTCTCTATTATTTTCCACCCCATCCACACTCCTCTGTTTTCCCCCATCATTGCTAAATGATGGTGTGATATTGTTTGGAGGAGATCCTTCAGTCACCTGATTGTCAGCTCCTAACATCTCAGATAAGGTAATTTTTTTCCTTTTATCCTTGGCACTGCAGCTAGTGGTTCCCAGGAAGCTGCTGTTTCCTGGACCTGCTGTTGATGCAGCCTCCTCTACTGACCTCACCTCCACCTTCTTTCTTCCCCTGATTTCCCAGTTCCTCTGAACAGAAAGCCTCCAGGTGGCTTTTAGCCACACACACACACACACACACCAATTAGGCATTCTTCTCTGAACACCTGTTCAATTACAATCACAATGATACACATTTCTGGGATAGCATTGTGTTCTTTCTTTGTTATGATCATACAGATCCCCACTTTTTGGCCATGTTATTTCATTAGGCTTCTCTGCCCATATTGGCTTATAAAGTCAATAGTCAACAAAACTACCTAGGTCTGTGATTGTGCCATAGTATTCCATCACCCTAACAGCAACCAATCTGTGGGCAGGTCTGTTGTGCACCAAACTCACCTTGCTTCTCACCTTATACTTCCATGCACTCTATCCCAGACAGGCACATTATTTCCTTCCTTGCTGTTTCTGGATGTATTCCTTATAATATATTCTGTTTTCTTTTTTCCTGTGAGCTAGCCTGTATCGATCACCTGCGTCTGTTGAGCAGTGTACACGAAACTATTGCTATTAATGTTATAAGAAGTATTTTTTTTTCATTTGATAGTGTTGGATGAGTCAACTTGTCCAAATGTATTTATTCATTTTTTTTGTGTTTTGTCTTTTTTGTGAGGTTCCAAAATGTTTAACCTTTTAGCATTTAAACTGACCATTTCCAATGCAAATATTCTACCTGTTTTACGCTCAAATCAGCCAGATCCCATCTCTCACACCTGCTCTACAATATCATTCTAAAAATATACAGTCATATCATCAAAATCTTGAAACTACAAGATAATACATGATTATTGAGAACAATTTGAATAAATGAGCTTTACATTTGACAGAGTAATCTGAATGCTAAAGGGTTAAGGAGTTTTGAGAGTTTTGTGTTTGGGGAGATGGTCCTATAAGTTATAGTTGAAGTAGGTAAGAAAAGTTTGTATCAAAGCGTTAAATTTTTGTAATAGTTGCCTAATATATCGTGATGGGTTAGCACCAGTGTAACTCTACAGTATTGTTTGATTCCTATTTATCACTTGGAAGTGGTTCTTGTGTTGTGAATAGGTCTGAAGCAAAATGTCTGAGTGAAATAATTTATTGCACTCCAAGCTCCATAGGTCTTTGTGTTAAAATCCCTCCTTGTAGATATTGTCATGTTTCTGGGTTGTAAATTTAATTTCACATACTTTAGGTTACTTAGCTTTGGGGCTTAAGTGTCAGATATCTTCTTGGTGAGTTAGCTGCCTTAGATTAGTGTTGTCCTATCCATGTACATTTATCTCACATCCACTACACTATATTGTTCAAGAAACTTTGCCTTTCATCCCTTTGAGGTTGACAACATAAGTATTAATTGAGCGCAGGGGTCAATGCAATTGACTAGTCCCTCCTAGAAAATTCCAATTCTTGTGCTTTTAGTAGAAAGGATTATTGTTATTAGAGTTGTGAGCTGGCGGAATTGTTAGCATATTGGATAAAATGCTGAGTAGTACTTCTAGCTTTGCTTGGAGTTCAAATGCTGTTGAGGTTGAATTTGCTGTTCATCCTTTAGAGGTCAGTGAAATAAGTACGAGCTGAAAACTGGAGTCATGTAATTGACATCCACCTCCTCTCAATATCCCCACCTTTTGCCAAAATAGAATGAATTATTAAAAGAAAGCAATAGATAGATAGATAAATACAATGGCAAGAAATCCTATGAATCTGTAATTTGTTTACTGCAGAAGTTTTATTCTCTTTTGCCAACAATTACTGAGTGGGTGGAGCTAGAATTTGAACTAAGACTTTTCTGTTTTCAAATGAAATGCCCCATCAGCCAACTTCTAGTGTGATAATTTTCAAGCCTGAATGATAAACAACCACCATGAGTTAAAACAAGATTGTGTAGGTGTTATTATAGTGAAAAATAATCTGCTGAGTAGAATGTTGACTGATGGTTGCATCCAACATAAGTTAGATGTTATTAGTTTAGCTACATCTATTTAGTTTTGTTGTTGTAATGATGATTATGATATAGTTATTTATATATATTATTTGAAACAGTTTGTCAGATTGCCAAAATACAAAGCAAGGGAAATTGTAAGGCAGTCTTTTCTGTGTTGTGTATCTGTTCTTGTGAGAGAGCATTAATGAATATTTATGTTTTTACATAAGAACTGGAACATTTAATTTTGCTTTTTTTTCTGGTGACAATTTGTTTTGATTTTTCTTTTATCTGATATTTTGTTCTTCCCTTTTCCTGACATTAAATCATGCAGGATAAATGTTTTTTTTGTTCTTTGCTTAGAGATCGG
>NC_068985.1:107909901-107917818 GCF_001194135.2 Octopus bimaculoides
ATGTGTGTGTGTTTTGTGGAAACGTGTGTGTGTGTTTTGTGGAAACGTGTGTGTGTGTGTTTTGTGGAAACGTGTGTGTGTGTTTTGTGGAAACGTGTGTGTGTGTGTTTTGTGGAAATGTGTGTGTGTGTGTGTTTTGTGGAAACTTGTGTGTGTGTTTTGTGGAAACTGTTGTGTGTGTGTTTTGTGGAAATTGCTGTGTGTGTATTTGTTCCTCCAACCCATACTTGACAACTGGTATTGGTTCATTTATGTACCTGTAAATTAACAGTTTGGCAAAAGAAACTTCCATAATGAGAATTGAACTTAAAAAAACCCAAAAAGAACTGGAATCAATTTGATTGACTGAAACCCTTCAAACTGGTGCCTCAGCATGGTTGCAGTTCAGTGACTGAAACAAGTAAAAGAATAAAAGATTATTTACTTTGTCCATTCATGGTGAGGTGCACATTTTCGACAAATGAGCAGTGAACAAAAAAAGTCTTTTAGCACTGTTTTACACTTATCACTCTTTTAACTACCATCTCTTGTATTCCATTTTAAAATCAATGCTAGAATAGATCGGTGGTTTTATTTATTCAAGATTTTCTTTTCTTTTTATCTTCACACATTGGACTTGATGGCTTGAAAATATTCTTATATTGTAGTTGGGTGTCCTTTTTTTTTTTACCCATATCAAGTCCATGGGGTTATCTCTTGAGTAGATTAATGGAGATTCATAGAATAACTACCTCAGGGTCCCATTGTAAAGTCTGGCCTCATGATTTAAACCACTGAAGAGTTTAATATTAAGTGTTTACTGAAATATATTTGTTTGTGTTTTTCCTATTTCTTTATTTTCCTAACAGAATCCTCAGTCTTTTGTGCTGGGATGGGAAACTGTGAACCTGGGAAAGAAGACAATCTCTCTCAATGCGTATGTGGGTCTGTCTGTTTTGATTTGTCTTGCTTATTCAAGACTGAAACTAATGTGGACAAAAGAAAAACTATGGTTGTTATGATTAATCATAAAACAGTCACCCAAAACCTCAACAGAATAGTATGTCACTGGACTGTATACACCTTCAAATATAAAAACAGATCTGCTGTAGAGAGTGAGCGATAGATGCCTGCTATATTGCCAGCACAGAAAAGTTAACAGAAATAATATGAAGTCTTTCTGTACACTAACGTATTTTTTAAACTCTTTTGTTACCATATTTCTATTGAAATATGCTGCAATGAATTTAGTAAAAAGATTTTGTAATTATTAAGTTAGTATTCGAAGCAAAAATTAACACAAAACTTTGATAAGTTTTTATTTAGATCACTTTATAACAGAAAGCTTGTTTCATAGAACCGTAGGTAGCCTCAGATGGTTTGATACCAAAAGGGTTGAGATGTGGTCTCAAGTTGCAATGTTTGTCTCCAGATCCTAGTATTTCTTTTGACATTTTCCCATTTTCTGCTGGCAAAATTTAACTGTTTGCATAAGTCTACTTGAGTAACAAATGTCACTTCTACAATAGAGTTTAGTGGTTGGGATGATGTCAAACTGAAAAAATACTGCTGTAGAAACCATGCCACAACAGACAAAGGAAGTCAAGACAGCTCCCCAACTGGCTAGCTCCATGTCAAACCATCCAACCCATGCTAGCATGGACAATGGACATTGAATGATGATGATGACACACATGCACATATATACACATATGACAGGTTTCTTTCAGTTTCTGTCTACCAATTCCACTCACAAGGTTTTGACTGTTCTGGTGCTACAGTGCAAGACTTTTGTTTAGACATGGCTCTGTGGTTAAGCTTACTTCCCTACCATGTGGTCTTGGTTTCAAACACTGCAGAACACTTTACGAAGCTGTCTTTTAATATAGCCCTGGACCAATCAAAACCTTGTGAGTGGATTTGGTAGATGGGAACTGAAAGAAGCTGGTTAAATGTGTGCATGCATGTGTGTGTGTGTGTGTGTGTGTGTGTGTATCATTGTCTAGATATCACATAATGGTTGTAAATGTGTATTATTGTCATAAAAGCAAAGATGTTCATTTCCAGTCTTCCATGAAAAACATGTATGCCTGGCTGTGGATAAGTATTAACTTGCTTAGCAACAAGTGAAGATTGGTGATGGAAAGAGCATCCAGCAAGTAGAAAATATCAACATATTCCATCTGGCCCATGCTAGCATGAAGAATAGACATATGGTGATGTGTAATAGAAAATTTAGAAGTGAACAGAATTGTATGTAACTATACTCTATAGAGCTATCAGGCCGTGCTATATTTTAGACATCACTGAATTGAATGTCCTGTGGTGGTGGTGGGGAGGGTTTGTGTTATTATGCCTGTCTATCTTGTCAGGTCTTTATACCTTGACATTTTCTCAGTTCTCTTGATTGATATGTTTCTATTCACGAGTCATCACATCGAAATCTATCTCTCTTGTTTTTACTGTTTTTATTGACGCTATGGGGGGGGGGGGGTCAGTTAACTCACTTGCCTCACTTGACATTTAACCACACAGTGTGACATCACCTCTATTTCTGCTGTATTTGCATATTGTTGTTTTGGCCAGGTGGAGGTCAATTTATTGCTCATAATATTAATCCTTTTCTTACCATGTTTCTGCTGAATACACTGGTGTTGTTTCAATAATTTCAAAAATTATGAAGAATTTAGTCGGTGAAATGTAACATGAAATTTTGACAGAATTTTAACCCATAAACTGTGATAGGCCACCTCAGTGGCCAACGCGACAGTGCGATAGGCCACCTCAGTGGCCAACGCGACAGTGCAATAGGCCACCTCAGTGGCTAACGCGACAGGCCACGTGTGTGGCCACGGAAGTAGGGCATGATCTGACCTAATTTTGATGACGTATAATGTATGCGCACGATACCCTTTCACCCCAGAAACAGTGTAGTCAACCACCGAAGGTGTTAAGAAACACTGATTATTTTTTTCGAGTGATAGATCGATGTTGACCTTTACCCAAAATAGGCTCAGCAGTTCGTGTTACATACAGCAAAATCCCAGCAGTTTATGGGTTAAATTTAAATCACTTTAAAACAGAAAGTTTGCACCAAGAAACCAAGGTTGGTTGGGTTGGTATTAAAAGGGTTACACATATTTGGTACCTGTTCCTACCAACAGGTAGTTGAACTGAGGCAAAGTAGAATATAAGAGTACTACTTTTCACTCTTATTCTTCTACTTTATTTTCAGGGCATTAATGGTAAATGGAAAGCCCGAAGGTTCCAGTTGACAGAAGATCACCTTATTTATCATCGGAAATGGAAGAAAAGAATAGGAGTCAGTTCTCTACCGTTGGATGGTTGTTCTGTAGTGTGTCCATGTTTAGATGCAGATTTACCATCCAGTAATCCATCTGTAAGTATTCCATTTTCTTACTAGTTTTGAATTTGGTTCATATCTATCTAAAAAAAATACTTTGTATATATATATATATATATGTATGTATGTATGTGTGTATGCTTGTATGTATATATCTTTTTTTTACAGAATTTTCTTCTACAGAATTTAAGTCAGTCGATAAACAGTGACAAAGCTCTTTTGTTTAACTCAAGACTGCTCTTATCTCAGTGTTTGTGGATATCTCATTTGTTTCGTGCATGTGTAGATAAACTTGCAATTATGTAATTGGTACTCGTGTCGCATTTGTATACAAGTGGTTGTATGTGTATGCTTCATTATTTTTGGTGTGTGTGTGTGTGTTTTACCTTTTTCAGTCATTGCACTGCTATTATCCTGGATTACCACCTTAATCTGTCAGTCTCTTTTGCTGAACTGCTAAATTATGGAGATGAAAATAAACGAATGCCAGTTGCCAAGTCATGGTAGAGATGAACACGCACACACACACACACACACACACACACACACACACACACACACACACACACACACACACACACACACACACACACACACACACACACACACACACACACACACACACACATATGTTGGGTTTCAATGTAGTTTTCCATCTACCAAATTAATTCACAAGGCATTGGTTGGCCAAGACTATAGTAGAAGACAGTTGTGCAAAGTGACACAGTGGGAGTGAACCTAAAACCACGATGCTTGCAAAGGCGAGCTTTTTAACTATACAGCCATGCCTCTATGTTTGTATGTATGTGTATATTCCATATGTACATATGATCATATATGTGTGTGTGTCTGTGTGTGTATTTATTCAGCCTAATGACTTTAAATGGATATTCCCTGGAATGTTTTACAAGTGATTGTATTTGGGGAATGTGAATCATTCAGCTGTATTCTTTCTTGGAGAATCCCGGCGTTTCTAGGCTTTTATGTAAGTCTATTTGTTACACGTCTCAGTGCAAATATGATGTGTACAAATGAAAATCTACAGCTTTAATATAAGTGTTGTAAGATTCCCATTATATCTTTTATCTTGTTTCAGTCATTAAACTGCAACCATGTTGGGGTACTGCTTTGAAGAATTCCCATGGTTTTTTAAATTTTTTTTTAGTTGACTGAATTGGCCCCAGACTTATTATTTTAAAGCCTGGTACATATTCTGTCAGTCTCTTTTGCCCAACTGCTAAGTTATGAGGACGTAAACAAACACCGGTTGTCAAGCAGTGGCGGGGAACACACGCACACACACAATGGGCTTCTTGTCGTTTCTAACTACTATATCCACTCACAAGGCTTTGGTCTCCCTGCGGCTATAGTAGAAGACAGTGGGATTAAATCCGAAACCATGTGGCTGGGAAACCAACTTCTTACCACACAGCCCATGTATACTTGCTTTCTCTTCGTCTCTCTTAAATGCTAACAATCTTAGATGGTTTGATGTAAAATGTATTTGGCTGTCATCAGTTAAGAGATGAGACTTCTTACTTCCAGTGTCTTCATATTTTAGTATAAATAAATCGATACTTTTTCCTTTTTAGTATCTCACCTCTCTCATTGAGGGGCCCCTTGCTACGTCTTAAGAGCCACAAAGGTAATTAACAAATACTCTTGTACTGTGGTGCAAGAAAATCAAAAGACCCTGTTTTTAGTGACATGAAAATACTACTGATGATTTCTTGTCTTTTGTTGGGTCATTATCTTAATTCATAATTATGGTTATATTGTTTGCCTTCATTAATCATTACCCTGCTACTTAATGATACAGCTAACTCATATCACTTAAATATGGAGCTGATGACTGTCCAGAAAAATCTCTACCACTATTACTATTATTGTTGCCGCTGCTGCTGTTATTTATTGAATATAAATGGCTAATTACCATGTATTATTATTGTTGTTCATACTCTCCTGGGTAAGGTATGTTTATGACCCGGTTTTAATCCCAGGTTGAAGCTGTTTTGTTTAATTTATATCCCCTTATTGTTTCTCTGAAGCATGTGGTTACTGTCAGAATGATAATAATGGCAAACAGTAGTTGGCTGGGTGTCAGATTTTTGATAAAAATATCCAAAGTTCATGTCCACCAAAACACTTTACCCTCAAATGTCTTGATTCAAACAGTTTGTGAATGAATGGCATTTTTTGTTGTTGTTGTTGTTGAGCACATGGGAATTCTTTATAATGGTGTAAATGCCACTTTGAAAAGGATGATTAGTTCGAGATACATTTACAGAGAAATTGAAATCTTTCAGAAGAGATCCTTAACCTTTTTGATAAAATCCCACCTGATACCACTCCTTATTCAGTGACACAAACAAGCAATGTTACTGTTTACAAATTGCTATGTGCAGTAAACATAAATATATCTTATTTTAGATAATACAGAAATGAGTGTCTCATCTGTATTATGATGACATTGAAGTGAAATGGCTCAACTGTGAGGAACCAGTGACACTCAGCTTTCTTTGGGATTTGATACCTAAAGGCCTTGGCAAGCTGTAGTATGCAGATAGCAGGATCTGAACTCAGTACTGCAAAAAAGCAAAGCATTTGTCAGTTTTCAACTGATTTTGATTAATTGGCAGTATATCCATAGATAGAACTAAGTCAGTCAAGAGACAAGTTTTTTTAAAAGCGAAGTGTTAGTCATGTTACAAGCAGTTGACCCTTTTGCCTTGTAAATGGCCTCTTTTCAATTATATGTCAGCTGAATATCAGTTCTTGAGAATAGGGTTAGGCAAGGCTGTATAAAATTTAGATGTATTTTGGACAAAAATTGTCAAACTTAACAGATCCTATTAGGATCTGTTAAGTTATTTTTAAGTCAAGTTTTGTGGCTTCATGGCCCATTCAAGTAGAAAGTTGTTGACTGAGATGTATCCAGGTATAGGTGGCTTATCTAGTATCCCTTGAAGAAATTTGGTCAGGGCCTATAGTGGAAAAGAAATTGTGTTGCAGTGTATTTGTGTTGTAAACCTGAATTGTGTAGGGGTTGTTTAGCATATAGCCTCAGCCTTGTATGAATTCTAAATTTGATATTGAGGTCATTGAGCAATGTTGGAGGTCTATTCACTACATTGTGTAAATGATGTTAGTGCTCCTCTGGCACTGGACAGAATAAAGTATAATTAAGAAGTTCACTTTCTTTTGTACCATATGGTTTTAGGTCCAGTCCAGTTGTGTGGTACTTTGGTCAAGTGTCTGCTGTTAGAGCTCTGGGTTGACTAAAACCATGTGAGTGAATTTGATTGATGGAAACTGTGTGGAAACCCATCATATGTGTGTATCTGTGTTTATACTTCACTCCTTCCTATAAAAGTTGTGACATGAGTAGTGGTGCTGTTTTCCTGTCAACAGATCAGAAGCTTGCTTTGTGCCTTTGAAGTCATATGGAATAAGAGATCCCTTACTTGATACTTATGTGGGTTAGTGAGATGAAGGGCATTTGACTGTAAGATGATGCCGTGATAACATATTTGTCTTACTTATGCTAGTATGGAAAAATGAACATGAAATAAATAAATGAATAAGTAGACCCAAATAAGTAAAAGATTCTTTTGTTTTGTTTATGGTGCAGTTTGAAAGAATAATAAGCAAAGGAATGGCTCAAGAATATCAGATATCTGGCTCCGATATCTGATATTAAACACTAAACTATTATCTGATATTAAACACTAACACTATTATTGATTATTAAACACTAAATTTTAAAGTGCACATTGCAAGATGGAATGAAGTAGATTGTGAGATTTAATCACAGAATTTAGAGGAATGACTTTAAATTAAGTGCAAAGCATTATATAGTCAAGTACTCTTCAGTTATTTATACAAATTTTGTATCTTTTCACTTGTTTCATTCCATGCTGGAGCACTGCCTTGATGGGATTAGTTGAACATATTGACCCCTCTACTTATTTTTTAAAGTCTGGTATTCTATCGATACCTTATGCTGAATTGCTAAGTTATGACAATGTAAACAAGCCAACAGCAGCTGTCAAGCAGTGGATGGGCAGATGCAAAGAACACACACACTCACATAACCTATGGGCTTCTGCACGATTTCTGTTTACCATATTCATTCACATTGTGTTGATCAGCTCGGGGCTATAGTAGAAGAAATTTACCCAAGGTGCTGCAACAGTGGAACCGAGCCTGAAATCATATGGTTGCAAAGCAAGCTTAATCATCACATAGCCCGAAGGTTCCAGTTGATCCGATCAACAGAACAGCCTGCTCGTGAAATTAACGTGCAAGTGGCTGAGCACTCCACAGACACGTGTACCCTTAACGTAGTTCTCGGGGATATTCAGCATGACACAGTGTGACAAGGCTGACCCTTTTGAATTACAGGCACAACAGAAACAGGAAGTAAGAGCGAGAGAAAGTTGTGGTGAAAGAGTACAGCAGGGTTCGCCACCATCCCCTGCAGGAGCCTCGTGGAGCTTTAGGTGTTTTCGCTCAATAAACACTCACAACACCCGGTCTGGGAATCGAAACTGCGATCCTATGACCGTGAGTCC
>NC_068985.1:107918332-107922190 GCF_001194135.2 Octopus bimaculoides
TTATGTTTTCAGGAACATATATTATGTTTTATATTCACAAATATTAAGATTCTTCTCCATAGAAGATAAAATTTTCAATATAACTTTTTTTTTTTTAAATTGGAAAATTGTCCCTTCTGGATTAATACAGACTTTTATTATCATTTTTTTATTAATTTTTTTAATTAAAAAATTTAACTTAACATTTTCATTGTAATACATTTAAATTTTTAATTAGAATTTGTTTTTAATTCTGTAATCAAGAAATTTTAACTATAGTTTTCTTTTAATTTGGAAAATAATTTTTGTTTTTCTGTAAAGCAATTTTTATTTATAGGAACTTATTTTAAATTTTTAAATAAAATTAGTTTGTGTTTCTGGAAGGTACAAATTTCTATTATAACACTTTCAAATTTTTAACTAGAAAATTTTTCAATTTTTTGTGGAAGATAACTTTTATTACCCTTTTTAATTCACAGATTCTATCATGGCAATAATTTAATGTCATTAAAATCATTTTTATTATATCTAGGCACAGGTGTGGCTGTGTGATTGAGAAGTTTACTTCCTAAGCACAGGTTTCAGATTCAACCTCACTGCATGACACCCTTGGTGTCTTCTAACACTAATCCAGCTCTTGGCTGACTAAAAGCCTTGTGAGTGGGCCCATCATTTATACATACATAATTTATATACATACGCACATATTTATCATATATTACGTAAGCATGTATATATGTCTGTGTTTCCTTATCTTGACATCCTGTAATTGTTGTAAATGAGTGGTGATTCATTTCCAATATTCTGTGCAAACAAGCCTGTCCATAGAGAAATATTAACATTGCTTGGAAACATGTAAAGGCTGGTAACTGGAAAGGTATTCAATTGCAGAAAATCTGCCGCAGTAAACTCTGCCTGGCTCATGTAAGCAGAAAAATTTGGATGTTAAAATGATGATGATTTTTGTGTGTGTGTGTGTGTGAACTTTTATTAAATAACTAATAGAATTAAATTATGGCAGTGATATAATTAGTGAATTAATTAAAAAGAGTAGTAATGAGCACACATATCACACTCACATCTAATGGGAATTATACTGAATGTAACTAGAGTATGAAAGTTAGATAAAACATCCAATCATGACAGTGAAACAAGCCCCCCTCCCACTTTTTTTTTCTTAATAATACAGCTCTGCCTTGAAGGGTTTAGTCAAACAAATCAACCACAGTACTTTTTTTTTCTAAACCTGGTACTTCTATTGGTCTCTCTTTGCTGAACTGCTATGTTATAGGGTCGTAAACCAACACAGCTTGTCAAGCAGTGGGGTGTGTGTGTGGGGGGGGGGCAAATGCAAAGATACACACACTCGCACACACACACACATATCCCTGTATATGTGTATATGATGGACTTCTTTCAATTTGAGTCTCCCAAATCTACTCATATAGCTTTGGTTGATCCGGGGCTTTGATGGAAGGCATGTGGTATGAACTGTAGGACTGAACCTGGAACCATGTGGTTGGGAATCAAACTTCTTAATACAAAGCCACATCTGCATCTATTATTTCTGGAATAGAAATTTTCTAATGTAAGCACAAGGCCATTTTGAGGGGGTTGAAGTTAATGGATTATACTGAGCCCTGTATTTGACTGGTACTTTATTTTCTTGAAATTGGCATGAGTTGAGCTCAGAATGCAAATTGCTGGAACAAATGGTGCAACAATTCTACCAGTTCACAAATTTTTGCACAAGGCCAGCAATTTTGAGGGGAGGGGCAAATTGATTACATCAACCCCATCATCATCATCATCATCATCATCATCATCATCACCGTTTAACGTCAGCTTTCCATGCTAGCATGGGTTGGACGATTTGACTGAGGACTGGCAAGCCAGAAGGCTGCATTTTATTGACCCTGAAAGGACAAAAAAGGCAAAGTTGATCTCAGTGGCATTTGAACCCAGAATGTGAAGAGCCGGAAGAATATGCTGCTAAGCACTTTGTCTGACATGTTAATGATTCTGCCAACTTGCTGCCTTAAATTCACACATAATGATAAAAAGTTAGTCTGTTTTTGAGTATAGGATCAGGGCTTAGCTTGGTTTCTGCACTTCTCAGCAACTGTGAGTGTAAATTTGCTCAGGATAGAATGCTAGTTTGTTGCAAGATTAATCATAAACTGTTGTTGGCACTCATTTCCAGTTGAGTAGACTGGAGTAATGTAAAGTTTTATATCCTGGCCTGGACATGAAACCCTGACTTTGTGATTATGAGCCCATCATTCTAACCAGTTGACCATCTGCTTTTGCAACAAGCATCATTATCATTTAATAACCATCTTCCATGCTGGCTTGGGTTGGATGGTTCAACAGGATTGGATAAACTGGAGGGCTGTGTTGAGCTCCAATGTTGGTTTTGGCATTGGTTTCTACAGTCGGATGCCCTTCCTAATGGCCACCACTTTCCACCACTCCATCTTTATCATACATTCTTTCCATCCTCTCACCTATCCATCCCTTTCTCCCACCCCTCCTCTCCAGATCATCCTTGCTGAATTATGGTCTGACATTCCATCCATAATCATCCCACCTTTTATTTAGTATTTTCAAAATTACACTATCCAATATGAGCTTTTTAGCTTTATTTTCTTTTCTCAAAGCAGTGAGATTTGGTTGCTAATTTTAGTTTGTCAAAGGAGGCCATGTAATGACCCATTGACCCATACAATCTCCTTTTGCTTGGTCTTTAGCAATGACTATTGTTGTTTCCTGCAACTTGCTAAACTCTTCACATTGTTCTTATTGAACTAAAAACAAACAACAATGACAAAGAGAAAACAGCAAAAACTTTTAGGTCACTTTGGAGATGGTAACATTTTGATGGCTAATAACAGAAACCTAGTCCTTCCTCCTTCAGTGACAACATACACCCTGCACCCTCCCCCTGACTTTACCTCGCACTAAATACACCCCCAACACTGTATGTTTAAGTGTTTCTTCCACATTCTTCTTCTCTTCATGAAGAATGTTGTCTTAGCAACCAGATGAAGAAGGAAAGACAGAGAACATGGCTGTGATCCAACTTATCTTGTTCTGCCAATCTCTGTTGTACAAGAAACAGCCAACTATCAGGATTGTTTACTGCATTTCTCTCCCTCTGCCTGTCTGTCTCTCTCTCTTTGTTACCCCCTCTGCATTTACCTCTCCCTCTCTCCCCCCCTTACATTGCTACAATCCAGCTTTTGTATGTAACCTAATGTTGTTTTGTTTCTGTTGATCTATTTTTTATTTCAATAGTTACTGACCTGATGGTGGTTGTACTTATACTTTTGTTGCTGGTGCTACTGACGGTGTGTGTGTGTGTGTGTGTGTGTGTGTGTGTGTGTGTGTGTGTGTGTGTGTGTGTGTGTGTGTGTGTGTGTGTGTGTGTGTGTGTGTGTGTGTGTGTGTGTGTGTAGTAGTTGTTGTTGATGGTAATTGTAGTAGTAGTGGTGATAATGGTGGTTGTAGTAATGGAATGAATTGATTGGGCATGACGGTTTGGATGATGACAATTTGGCATGGTCAATTTGACACTCAATCTGTTTTGAGACATACACCAGAGGCAAGCATACACATACATACATACACACATGCACACACACACCCATGCTCACACATTCATATGCAGAAATATATATTGATAAGGAGAGAAAGATGCATTATGCATACATGCAGGTCTTGCTGCAGGAATCTGCTTTGCCTGCCTCTCATGAGAATCACCGCATCCTCCGGTATGAAGCTGACCTGTGTACCTATCCTAAGGCTTGTAGTCCTGTGAATTTCACTTCAACCTCAATATTGCAGGTGGCACAAAAAAAAAAAAAAAAAAAAAAAAAA